>NC_064632.1:77477323-77780367 GCF_023864275.1 Schistocerca cancellata
CATGTAGCTCCATGTACTATTTTATCAAAAGACGTCTGTACACGTACGCTTAATTTGTTCCCTGCTGCATCTCTGTAAAACTACATTCACGCTGATTAATCAAATCGAGATCCTCATTGCCAAATTTATTTCAATTTTTTCTGGTCTGTACTTACGTGAGCCCTTCAATAGCTGTTCGTCATTGTTACTCGGTTAATTTGGAACTGACTCATTAGATTGGAGATTCCCTGAAAAAACGCTTTTTTTAAAAAGAAAATTCTTTGAACACATTTACTTTAGGTGGTGCTATTCCCCATTGGTTTTTTTCCTGTTCCCCTTTGACATTAGTGTTACGATTATGGTAAGTAACGTGAATTTGGCACAAATTAATTATCTCACCAGGTTTTTTAAAAAATTTAGGATTCGTCCTACGATTATGACCAATATCACTTCTTTCTCTTTTTGCTACGCTTTTTCCTTAGGGATGACGTCAGGTGACAGTACGAGGGTTACACTAGAGGACGGAAAATTAAAAATGATTAATAAATTTTGCTATTTGGCCACCAGATAATTGACGATGGCCAAGACAGACGGGATATAAAGTACAGACTGGCCATAGGAAGAGAAGCGTTTCTGAAAAAGAGACATTTGCTAACATGAACAGAAATTTAAATGTCTAAAAGTGTTTTCCAAAACTATTTGTATGGATTGCAACCTTGTATGGAAATGAAATATGGAAACACTTCATAAAGGAAAACAGGTGCTTTTGAAATGTTACGCCACAGTAGAATGGTGAAAATTGGGGAGGATGGAATAACTAATTGGAGGTACTGAATCGAATGTAAGTGATACAAATTTGTGGTACGAATTAACTAAAACAAGCTCTCGGTTGATAAGACATCTCCTGGGGCATCAAGATATCGTCCGTTTGCTAGTCGAAGGAGTGGCTCTCAGCACTATAAGACTCAACATCTTAGGTCATAAGTCCCCTAGAACTTAGAACTACTTGAACCTTACTAACCTAAGGACATCACACACACCCATGCCCGAGGCAGGATTCGAACCTGCGACCGTAGCAGCCTCGTGGTTCCGGACTGCAGCGCCAGAACCGCACGGCCACCGCGGCTGGCTAGTCGAAGGAAGTGTGATGGGAAAAATGGTCAAGGGAGACCAGGGTTTGAATACAATAAGCAGGATCAAATGGATTGAGACGCAGTCGTTAAGTACAGCTGAAAAAGCTTGCACAGGAGAGACAAGCGTGGACATTGCTAAGAATGTACATTAGGAGCACAGCATTGTACGATAGTCAATCATGGACGTGGGAAACCCAAAATAGAAGACACCGAAGCGTTTAAGTTAGGGTGCTGTAGAAGTATGTTAAAAATTAGTTATACTGGGAAGAGAAGAAATGGAGGGATTCACTGAAGAATCGATGAAGGAAACAGTACATGGAGCTCCCTGAGGTGAATAAGGAACATGATTAGAGGACATGTGTTAAGACATCAGGGAATTACTGCCATGATACTAGAGAGAGTATTTTAGAGAGTAAAAAACGCAAAGAGTGACAGAGACTGGAATACAGCGTACAAATAGTTGAAGATGTAGGTTGGTAGTGGTACAAGAGATTGGCACAAGCAGGGAGTTTGTGGCGAGTCGCATCAAATCACTTACAAGATTATCAACTCAAAAGAAAATGAAAATTTCTAATGAAACTGAAGTCTGATATGGAACAGCAAACATAAATGTGGATGAAGAAAATTTTCACCATCTGATTTGCTCTAAATGTCTAAGTGGCAGAATAGCTGGGGTGGGAAGTTAATAATAACATTTCACGAACATAAACAGCGTAAAATAAGAGGAAGAAAATACTAATATTTAAATACATTAGTATGAAGACTAAAAAAATATAAATAAATGTCATTTGGAGAGTTGAAATCTCTGAATTCCTCCATGCTATACCCTGTTCACCATCGTAAACTTCACTGCCATCTGAACTGGATGCTCTGCACACGAAGACCCAAACGAAAGGATTCATACCGCCTGAGCTGCGAGACGTAGAGTTAATTGTGGTTTCGAGGAACAATGGAAAATAACAGTTAAGCGGGTGGAGCAGGCAGCTCCTGGCTGAGACACTGCAACCGCGAGGGGCTTATGTCGTAGCGGCAGCAGGCATTAATTTCGGCCGCAGCACCGCCGTGCAATGTTGCGGGCTGCGCCGCCCTTGCAGGCAGCAGCAAGTAGCAAGCGGCCGGGCGCGGAGCTGCTCGCCTCCGCCGCCACCACCACCAGAGATGAACTCGAGATAGTTGGCAGGCGACCCATCTGCATTATAGATGCGCATCAGCCGCCCAGACACGGCCAGATTTGCGTGCGAATGGCCCACCAGAGTCGCCCAGATCCCACCTCCACCTCCGGCGTAGCTTTCCAGAGCTCCACCCCCTCCGTCATCCCCTCCAGCCGCCCCTTACCAACCATACGGTGGCTGGTGTAACAAGACGCGGGGGAGTGGAATGACAGGCAGCACCTTGTAGGGAACTCTTGGCAACAATGCTACTCAACAGTTACTCTTTATCGAAACTCCATGAAGAATTGTCATCACAACTTTAGTGAATGGACGGTTATGTGTCTGTCAGCTCTTGAAAAAATACCAGCATGAATGTGACACTGAAATACTTGAAGTAAAACGCCACATACGGGAGAGTGATGTACCTTGAGCATAGTATACCTACGAAGATATGATGTTTTCTTGGCAGTCTTTCAGTCAAATTATCGATTCGAGAACCACGTGAAGGAATGCCCACCAGAGACCAACAAAAGCAGTTTGAGGCAATTTCTACAACATTTTTTTTTTTTTACATGAGGAATTGTGAACAGCATTTATAGCCTACTTTCTCAATAATTTACTGGGTACAGTCCCATTTCTGTTCCTCTCTATAGTTTGTAGCCTCTACAGGTCCCTATAGTGCTGTGGATGTTATTCCCTGATGTGACAGCACACTTCCTATCATCCTGCCCGTTTTTCTTTACAGTGTTTTCTACAGGGTGTTTCAAAAATGACCGGTATATTTGAAACGGCAATACAAACTAAACGAGCAGCGATAGAAATACACCGTTTGTTGCAATATGCTTGGGACAACAGTACATTTTCTGGCAGACAAACTTTCGAAATTACAGTAGTTACAGTTTTCAACAACAGATGGCGCTGCGGTCTGGGAAACTGTATAGTACGATATTTTCCACATATCCACCATGCGTAGCAATAATAGGGCGTAGTCTCTGAATGAAATTACCCGAAACCTTTGACAACGTGTCTGGCGGAATGGCTTCACATGCAGATGAGATGTACTGCTTCAGCTGTTCAATTGTTTCTGGATTCTGGCGGTACACCTGGCCTTTCAAGTGTCCCCACAGAAAGAAGTCACAGGGGTTCATGTCTGGCGACTAGGGAGGCCAATCCACACCGCCTCCTGTATGTTTCGGATAGCCAAAGCAATCACACGATCATCGAAATATTCATTCAGGAAATTAAAGACGTCGGCCGTGCGATGTGGCCAGGCACCATCTTGCATAAACCACGAGGTGTTCGCAGTGTCGTCCAAGGCAGTTTGTACCGCCACAAATTCACGAAGAATGTCCAGATAGCGTGCTGCAGTAATCGTTTCGGATCTGAAAAATGGGCCAATGATTCCTTTGGAAGAAATGGCGGCCCAGACCAGTACTTTTTGAGGATGCAGGGACGATGGGACTGCAACATGGGGCTTTTCGGTTCCCCATATGCGCCAGTTCTGTTTATTGACGAAGCCGTCCAGGTAAAAATAAGCTTCGTCAGTAAACCAAATGCTGCCCACATGCATATCGCCGTCATCAATCCTGTGCACTATATCGTTAGCGAATGTCTCTCGTGCAGCAATGGTAGCGGCGCTGAGGGGTTGCCGCGTTTGAATTTTGTATGGATAGACGTGTAAACTCTGGCGCATGAGACGATACGTGGACGTTGGCTTCATTTGGACCGCAGCTGCAACACGGCGAACGGAAACCCGAGGCCGCTGTTGGATCACCTGCTGCACTAGCTGTGCGTTGCCCTCTGTGTTTGCCGTACGCGGTCGCCCTACCTTTCCAGCACGTTCATCCGTCACGTTCCCAGTCCATTGAAATTTTTCAAACGGATCCTTTATTGTATCGCTTTTCGGTCCTTTGGTTACATTAAACCTCCGTTGAAAACTTCGTCTTGTTGCAACAACACTGTGTTCTAGGCGGTGGAATTCCAACACCAGAAAAATCCTCTGTTCTAAGGAATAAACCATGTTGTCCACAGCACACTTGCACGTTGTGAACAGCACGCGCTTACAGCAGAAAGACGACGTACAGAATGGCGCACCCACAGACTGCGTTGTCTTCTATATCTTTCACATCACTTGCAGCGCCATCTGTTGTTGAAAATTGTAACTACTGTAATTTCGAAAGTTTGTCCGCCTGAAAATGTACTGTTGTCCCAAGCATATTGCAACAAACGGTGTATTTCTATCGCTGCTCGTTTAGTTTTTATTGCCGTTTCAAATATAACGGTCATTTTTGAAACACCCTGTATATATTCCTTTTCTTCCCAGTTCTCTGGAAAACATCACCCATACTTACTTAGTCAGTCCACCTAATTCACAACGTTTTTTTTTTATTTTATATTTTTGGGTCTCCTACCTCCCCTACAGCCCTACCTGTTCCTCTCCAAAATGCCGCCATCCACTAGCGTCGACGCAGCACGCGAAACTTGGTGCTTTCAGTAGCAATACTTAATGCCATAAACGAAATAAAAGGGTAGGCATACCTTTCTATTCGTTTGTAGTACCACATATAAAATGCTCTGATTCTCTTCTGTTCCCGTTTTCCCACAGTCCATCTTTCACTACCACACAATGCTGAGCTCCAAACGTACATTCTCAGAAATTCCTTCCCGAAATTGAGCCCTGTGTTCGATACTAGCAGGCTTCTCTTGGTCAGGAATGCCCATTTTGCCTGTGCTAGTCTGCTTTTTATATCATCCTTACTCCGTCCATCCTTCGTGATTACCAGTTTTGATGTTAAGCTTCTAGCTGGTCTCATTTGTGCTACTTCTCATTACTTTCTTCTTTCTTCGATTTACTCTCAATCTGTATTCTGCACCATTTGACTGTTCATACTATTCAACAGCTCTTTTAATTCTTCATCAATTCATTGAGGATAGCTATGTCTTCAGCGAGTATTAACGTTGATATCCTTTGACCTTGAAAGTTAGTCCCACACTTGAATATTTGTTGCAGTACCGTCGTTGCTACTCGAAATATGGACTGACAAGCAGGGGCTGAAGGCCACATGCCTGTCTTACACCCTTATTGTTCCATTTTGGTCAATGTACATATGATGTATCACCCGTATTTCCCTATAGCTTACCATTCTTTTTCTCAGAATTTCGAACTTTTTGCACCATTTTACATTGTCGAAAGATTTTTCAAGATCGACAAATCCTATCAACATGTCCTTAATTTTTCTTCAATCCTGCTTCCATTATCAAGTGTATCATCAGAACTGGCTCTCTGGTGCCTTCCCTCTTCCTAAAAACCAAACTGATTGTAGTCTGACAAATCCTCAGTTTTCTTTCTATTCTCCTATACATCATTCTTGTCAGCGACATGGATCCACAAGCTATTAACCTAATTGAGTGATAATCATCGCATTTGTCAGCTCTTGAACTCTTCGAAACTGTGTGGATTATGTTTTCCGAAAGTCTGATGATGTATCGCCAGTCTCTGTACAAAAACATGAATAATCATTTTTTTTGCCATTTCCTCCAATGATGTTAGAAATTACTATCGAATGTTATCTATCCCTTCTGCATTATTTGATATTAAGTCTTCCACAGACCTTTTAAACTCTGTTTCATATAAAACTGTATGGAAGATGTTAATTCTTCTGTTACAGAATTTTATGGTAAGTAAAATTCTATGTATTTTTAAAAGTAGTGATTTAACGTGTAAATGGTGCATAGTTCTTGTATTTTAAAACGGAATACATGCTGGCTGCAAATGAACTGTGTTTCTTTAATGTCTTAACAATTTTACCAGTCTTGAAAATGAAACATTTTGTTACATTTCATCTACATCTACATCTACATCCATACTCCGCAAGCCACCTGACTGTGTGTGGCGGAGTTCCAGATGACCGAGCGATACTGGGGAGGCGTGAGCCATTTGCGCTAGCGGTTTTGCCAGGCAGCACCTGGAACAGTTAAAAGATTACAGAATGGTAATTCTTGGGTCGTGCGGTGAAGTCGTTATGTGGATTTTTTTCTTTTTTATTTTCAAATTTGGCTTTACTTACGCCTGACGTAAATAGAAATAGTTCTCAGTGTATTATATTTATACATATTTTTATAAAAGTCATGAGAAAGGAAGCCAGTGAAAATTTGGGTTTGCAAACGAATTTCCGTGAAGGGATAATAATGCGTTCACGGAAACTTCGTATATATAATCGAATATTCTGTTTTTTTACTGCTGATGAGTTAAACGTTCTGAGGTGATACTCATCATAAAAAAGAGGAGAAAGGGAAATTCTCAGGGCATCCTGGAAACGTTACAAAGGCCACATTTTTCCACTTGCCAGGTTGTTTTAAAGATTGTGTAGAAAAACTAGCCTGGTTTACATTCATGAAAGGTTCTCTCTAATCGCATAGTCTGGTAGAAAACCATGCACAGCACAAAAGTTTCCCAAATATTTGCGACGATTGCTGCTCATGTAGAATGGACGGTATTTTGATGCATTCTTCTCTAAGGTCGAAGTGGAACTAACGTAATACAAAACCCTTGCTGCTTTAATTATTACCCTATCTTGAAATGTTATTTTCAAGATCCTCGTAGACTCTGTAAGTACAATCTATTCTTGGAAATATAGCTGCAATTTCAAGTTTCATTTGCCTTTCCTTTTCATGCTTCCTATGAAAGTATTGATGAATGCAATATAATGACGTCATTTTTGTTCATTTGCAGTATACTCAAGAAAAAGCTAAAAATAAGTAAGAAGTTTCCACCTACGTATTCGGCATCACTACCCTCGTATTACTCTTCTGTAATCTTTCCGCTGCGCCAGCCACCGAGTGAGGTGGCGCAGTGGCTAGCACACTGGACTCGCATTCGGGAGGACAACGGTTCAATCCCGCGTCCGGCAATCCTGATTTAGGTTTTCCGTGATTTCCCTAAATCGCTCCTGGCAAATGCCGGGATTGTTCCCCTAAAAGGGCACGGTCGTCTTCCTTCTCTGTGCTTCCCTAATCCGATGAGACCCATGATATCGCTGTGTGGTCTCCTCCCGCAAATAAACCCAATCCCCACCACCACCCCCATCTACCAACCGCTGCCTGGCGTCTGCGCTAAGATAAATGGCTGACGCCTCGGTCGACGCCTGTGAAAAAACAATTTTTTTTTCTTAGCTGTTGGCCATCTGGAGCTCCCACTCATTACACTTTCACTTCTGACCAAGCCCTGCATATACTACATATTTGGACCAATTCGGTGAAGACGGGTTTGTTGCGTCCCTCTGTTAGTGATTATCGGCATGTACTAGATTAATAATATAACATCTAGGTAATAATACGGACAAGATTATCTCGATTAAATTTCAGTAGAATTTATGTTTCCTAAGGACATGATTCTGCTTAGCAACAAATAATCCTCAGCTAATAACCACCTTCAAAACGGATACAGAGATTAGTGAACACAGGGTTGTCGTTCGAAGCTGAATCCATAACTCCCAAATACACCAAAAATAAACGAAAAAAGTATTTATACAAAAAAGAACATAAAAATTCGCTTGAAACCTTCCTGGGAAACAATATTTACTCCTCCCAAATTAATAATGTAAATGTAGACAAGGTGTGATTTGAATTCAAAGAAGTAGTACCGACAGCAATCGAGAAATTAATACCAAATAAATTTAGCGACGTCTTCAACACGAAATGCTTATAACAGTTTCCACAACGAAACTATGTCGTGAAACTTGGCTGAATATACAAATAGATTCTGGTCGCATGTAAAGTATAATAGCAGCAAGATACAATTAATGCCTTCTCTCCGCGAGAGCAATGGAAACACTATCGATGACAGTGTTGCTCAAGCAGAGTTACTACACACAGCCCTCCGAAATTCCTTCACTGTGGAAGACAAAGTAAATGTTCCAGAATTTGAATCCAAAACAGCTGTCATCATGAGTAATTTAGAAGAAGTAGTGAAGCAATGTAAATCATTTAATAAATCACATCTTCCGGGCCATGTTGTATACCAATTAGGTTCCTTTCAGAGTACGCACATGCAATAACTCCACACTTAACAATCAGGTACAACCGCTCGTCGACGAAAGATGCATACTCAAAGACTGGAAAGTTGCACAGTCACTCTATTATTGAAGGAGGACAGTTGGAGGAATCCATTAAATTACAGGCCTATATCATTAACGTCGATATGCACCAGGATTTTGGAACACACATCGTGTTCGAACATTATGAATTGCCTCGAAGAGAACGATCTGTTGACACACAGTCAACAAGAATTTAGAAAACTGTAATGGGTAGTGGGGTTCTGTTTAATGTTGTTGTGGTGGTGTGTACGTGTTATTGTAAAACGTATGAAAATGTAGCAGTAAGAATAACAGTATTATCTGAAAGAAATCAACGGTCTCTGATTATTCTTATTTATGTGCTCCTGAACCCGACTATCGTTTCAATAATTCTTTACTTGACATTAAAATGTATGTACCAAATAATCAATATATCACACCACACCCTCTACCCATAACAACACTGGTGTCGTAAATATTTTTATTTAGTCACTGATAAATTAGTCTGGGAAAATTAATCTTATGCACCAGCCATAAAATTATTTCATTTACGTAAAGGAAGATTGTTCTACTGAATAATATTTTCACTTTTACAATACAAAAATAATAAATTCCGTGGGTTCTTGTCCTCGGAGTTCAAACATTTTAATATCGTTCGAAAGAATTAATGTCTGATTATTTCTGCAATTTAAAATTGCCACTCCATACGCTCACGTAATGGCGGGAAACAAAGCACAGTCTGACTGCTGTGGACATAAAACTTAAAACATTCGTAGTTGGTTATCTAGTTACAAATAAATGTCTGTAAACTAGAATTACATTTAGTAAATTGTACTCTATATTTTTCCTTTGTTCACTTATGACTACCTTTCACAATATTTAAAGGAACAGATCTCAGCTTATCTTCGATCTCATCCGCTTCATACATTAAGAAAAGAAGAAGAACAGAAGACGGAAAAATTCCACAGATAATACAATGACAATACATTCTTTTAGTGGTATTATCTCTTGTTTTATGATTGTTATTCCTTGTAGAGAACTGGTAATAAAAGTAATAAAACATATCGTTGTTGGGCATTTCACAATATAAAAAGTCACAATATAATAATAAGTCTTTTCTCAGTTAAAAGTCATTTCTGGAAAAATAATCGTTAATTTGTAAGTCTCGAGCACTGTCCCATACACTGGTGACACAGAATTTAGGCGTTGACATTACAAAACGTCGTTCTTCTGAGACGCAATTAGCTCATCACTCACACTAAGTGTTGAATGCTACCGACAAAGGATTTCATATTGGTTCCGTATTTATAGATTTCCAAAAGGCTTTTGACAACTGCCTCCCAAGCGGCTTGTAATCAGATTGCGTGCTTATGGAATGTCATCTCAATTATGCAACTGGGTTCGTGAATTCCTAGCAGAGTGGTCACATTTCGTAGTACATCACGGAAAGTCATAGAATAAAACGGAAGTGATTTCTGGCATTCTCTAAGGTAATGTTATAGGCCCTCTACTGTTCTTAGTCTATATAAACGATTTAGGTGACAATCTGAGCAGCCATCTTAGGTTGTTTTCAGATGATGCTTTCCATTATCGTCTAGTAAAGTCATCAGAAGATCAAAACCAACTGCAAAATGACTTTGATAAAATATCTGCACGGTGCGGATATTGGCAGATGACCCTAAATAACGAAAAGTGTTAGGTCATCCCCATAAATGCTAAAAAGGAATCCATAATACTTGGGTTACACGTTAAATCACACCATCTGCCAGGCACTTAAGTGTGATTTGCAGAGCAGCCATGTAAATGTAGATTTAGATGTAGGTATATTGCGCTTTGAAATATTTTTCACGTATGGAATAATTCTATTTTTCCGAAGTAATTTTCGTCGTTTCAGAAAAAGACTGCAGAACACAAAAAGGGAATGGTATCACTTAAAAGTGGAATAAGAAAATACATTGAACATTTATTCGAGATTTCGTGAGAAGTGTTCCAAGGTACAAAAACCTCCCCTGCTATCGACATGCGTGCTGTGGCTGGTAGAGCATGGTGTATCGTGGTGCGAAATTCACTGATGATGTTGACTTGAAAAGAATGAAAGGGGTTAAGTTGTCCCATCCGACACGAGGAGTCTTACCTGCAAATCTCTTGTCCCCTGATCGCGGAAGCACCGGAATTTGGCTCTTCAGACGGTTTTTTCGGCCACAAATGTCAGTTGGTATGGAACAGAGGGGAGGCCACGTACTGAAACCGGACGAGTTATAAATCAGTGGAATGTGAATAAAATGTGCCTTCAAAATCAAGTTTAAACGCGAGATAGCTTGTTGTAGCCTGGGATGACATCAGTCCACAATTCTTCGCTTTTTTCCGGATAGCTGGTTCTCTGGAGAAGATGAAAGTAAGATGAATTAACAGTCGAAAAATTAATGTAAGTGCGCCTATCTCCTATGGATTTCTAACTAACGAGACGTGATGAACCGTCATGAGAATCATACAGGAGAGACGACAGGTTGGCTTACGCCCGTCGATTTAGCGGCGGTGAGGGATGTGCAGGCAGTTTGCGAGACAAGCAGCGAGCCGTGCTTGGTTTTAGCGGCGGGGGTCAAAGCACACAGACACTCATGGTGCGAGTAGAATCCTGTCGATGTGATTTTACACCCGACTGATTCCAAAGAAGTGGGAACCAGTTCAGGCTGACTGCAGATGTCGGAGAATTGCGCACTAACAAATTAACAAGACTGTCGCCTATCTGCAATAGAATGGGCTCCACCTGAAGTCTACATAAGCGTCGGCCCAGAGAATGCAACGACTCTGTCTTTAACGAATTTGCGCCGTCTTTTAACTTTCTCCAATCAGCAGTTTGGCGCATATTAAAAGTAGTTCGCCCCCAGCACAAGATGGTCCAGCATCTAGACAACACATTGGTGAATTCAAAAGACTGAAGAAAATGTTACTAATGCTTGCCTCTTAAATTTATTGAGTTGTTCAGTATTCCCCAATTAGTCTATCAACACTATCATTGGAGTCATAATTTTGCCTCCTGTAAGAATCCGCTGTTAAAAATATTATTATTTAACTAATTAAATACTCTGCCTTTGTAAGGGACAGTTGTTTAGATGATACATCGTGGAAAAGGAAAATTTGGATATTTGTTGTAAGTTCTTTGGGCCCAAACTGCTTAGGCCATCGGTCCCTAGGCTTACACACTACGTAACCTAACTTAAACTAACTTTCGCTAACGACAACACACACACCAATGCCCAAGGGAGGACTCGAACCTCCGACGGGAGGAGCTGCGCGAACCGTGTCAAGGCGTCTGAGACCGCACGGCTACCACGAGCGACCCGTCGGCAGAAAGTCTCAATTTATGTAGTGAGTATTAATTCCAGTTTTGTAGTGCACCGGAACAACAGATGAATCCGCACACCCCGTGGCCGAATTCTGCTACATAGGTTGGAGAACAATGATACAATGTTAGAGGAACATAGCTGAGCCTGAGTCAAGCATAATTTTCCAAATGACAGTGGGTCGGAAATGCATCGTCATGCAAGAAGTACGGCCATAAAATAACAGCCAATCATTGACGAGTGAGCCGAAGTGCGTCCAGTAAGCAAATGTGTTTGGCCATGTACGAGGTGCATTCAAGTTCTAAGGCCTCCGATTTCTTTGTCCGGACTGGAATGAGATAGAAACATGCGCATTGTTTTAAAATGAGGCCGCGTTCATTGTCAATACGTCCCAGAGATGGCAGCACCGTACGGCAGATGGAATTTTACCGCCAGCGGCGAGAATGAGAACTGTTTTAAATACTTAAAATTGCGATGTTTTCCTTACATGAACAGCGTTCAGTCATACGTTTTCTGAATTTGCGTGATGTGAAACCAATTGAAATTCATCGACAGTTGAAGGAGACATGTGGTGATGCAGTTATGGATGTGTCGAAAGTGCGTTCGTGGGTGCGACAGTTTAATGAAGGCAGAACATCATGTGACAACAAACCGAAACAAGCCGGTCTGACGACGTGATCGAGAAAGTGGAGATAATTGTTTTGGGGGATCGTAGAATGACTGTTGAACAGATCACCTCCAGAGTTGGCATTTCTGTGTGTTCTGTGCACACAATCCTGCATGACGCCCTTAAAATGCGAAAAGTGTCATCCAGGTGGGTGCCACGAATGCTGACGGACGACCACATGGCTGCCCGTGTGGCATGTTGCCAAGCAATGTTGACGCGCAACGACAGCACGAATGGGACTTTCTTTTCGTCGGTTGTGACAATGGATGAGACGTGGATGCAATTTTTCAATCCAGAAACAAGACGCCAGTCAGCTCAATGGAAGCACACAGATTCACTGCCACCAAAAAAACCGCCAGTGCTGAAAAAATGATGGTGTCAATGTTCTGGGACAGTGAGGGCGTAATCCTTACCCACTGCGTTCCAAAGGGCACCACGGTAACAGGTGCATCCTACGAAAATGTTTTGATGAACAAATTCATTCCTGCACTGCAACAAAAACCTCCGGGAATGGCTGCGCGTGTGCTGTTTCACCAAAACAACGCACCCGCGCATCCAGCTAACGTTACGCAACAGTTTCTTCGTGATAACAACTTTGAAGTGATTCCTCATGCTGCCTACTCACCTGACCTGGCTCCTAGTGACTTTTGGCTTTTCCCAACAATGAAAGACACTCTCCGTGGCCGCACATTCACCAGCCGTGCTGCTATTGCCTCAGCGATTTTCCAGTGGTCAAAACAGTCTCCCAAAGAAGCCTTCGCCGCTGCCATGGAATCATGACGTCAGCGTTGTGAAAAATGTGTACGTCTGCAGGGTGATTACGTCGAGAAGTAACGCCAGTTTCATCGATTTCGGGTGAGTAGTTAATCAGAAAAAAAATCCGAGAACTTAGAACGTGAATGCACCCCGTATAATAGTGCAGCAAACATTTGCAACATGTGAGAGATTTATGGGAAGATGTACCAGTCATTTCATTGATTACATCAACGTTGTAGAAATTTTGAATATGGGATTATGAGCATTTCCAATAAAAAACTTTTATTCTCTCATTTTTACTGTAGTTTCAGTTCATACGTACTGCTCCACTATATTTATCTGAATATAAATTCATTTAAACTTTCTACACTTTTGCAAAAATAAACTTTGTTGCCGCTAGATTTCTGTATCACTACTTATTATCTGAACATATTAGGAGAATTACTACACTTTAAGCATAGGTGATTTAATAGTCTCCGACCGGTGTGGCCGTACGGTTCTAGGCGCTTCAGTCTGGAACCACGTGAACGCTACGGTCGCAGGTTCGAATCCTGCCTCGGGCTTGGATATGTGTGATGTCCTTAGGTTAGTTAGATGTTAAGTCCCATAGTGCTTAGAGCCATTTGAAACATTTGATTCAATAGTAAACATCACAGAACTTTCGCGTCTTACATAACCAGTCATGGATAGCAGTTAAGATTGGTTAGCTATGACTGATCAACCAAATTATTATTTTCAAATATTTTAATTAGGAACGATACTCTTTCCCGTAACTGGTATTGCTTGGTGCAAGTCAGATCAAATTGAAATAATTTTGAGAGCTTTTCGCTGATTGGTTGATCGTTTTATAGCATACCCGACCTTTGATTATCTGGAAAACTATATCGATTTAATGTCACGTCCCCCATTGTGCTCCGATATAGTTAACAGAATGTGTATCTGAAGCCTCGGTCTCTTACATACGACGGAACAGCAATTTACAGTGGTGAGCTGGAATCAATAGCGGAAGGCGGCTTAACGGCATAGCATTTGCTGCAATTCTTTCCTTGAACTATGGCAGGTGGGTACAGGTTTTCAGCCCACCTGAACGATTTAGGAGCGTCCTTGGAAAGAAGTCCTAGAAAACCATTCCGCCATGTAGCCGTCCTTGAACTCAAACTGTGAAAGTCATTTGCTATTATGCACCTCTCACGCCACGCATTCACGCCTGCAAAAGTAAGCACTGGTCTTTCTAAAGAACTTTAGACACTTACCTATCGACTAGAGTAGTTTACCTTTGGATGAGTATGGCATTGCATGCCTAAAGAAGGTCGCCTAAAGTTGTGTCTGGCTAGTCTGCAGGACCAGAAAATATTCAAGTAGATTTCATAGAACAAAGTTCATTTAACAAAAGAGAATACGTCTACTATGACCTGTGGTTTAGTACTATAAACAGGGACGGGAATCCATTGCCGATAGCTGGATTCGAATGGGGGTTCTCTGCTGGGCGTGAGGGGTGTGTCCACGAATGGCTGCTGATGACAGAGTAACAACATTTATTGACCAACTGCAATACATTGGTAGCTGGCCCTTGTAAGCGAATCGGGGAGGGTGAGGTTATAGTTCCGTCTGTGTTTGGTATTCCTACCCACTCACCTCGTAAATCCAATCGTCGTTCGCTTCGTCCCTTGCAGTCTAGGAGTAGCAGCTGGAGTATTGTTGTTGTAAATGATAAGCAACAAGGAGAATAAAGAAGTGGCAATTACCGAAATTTAAGTTTCAGCCTAGTATAATCCATTTATGCATTTTTTTGTAACACTTGCACTACACAGGGCTGCACTGTTTCACGATTCACGAGGTAACAAATAAGTTGGACCGAGCGAGGTGGCGCAGTGGTTAGCGCACTGGACTCGCATTCGGGAGGACGACGGTTCAGTCCCGTCTCCGGCCATCCTGATTTAGGTTTTCCGTGATTTCCCTAACTCGCTTCAGGCAAATGCCGGGATGGTTACTTTGAAAGGGCACGGCCGATTTCCTTCCCCATCCTTCCCTCACCCGAGCTTGCGCTCCGTCTCTGATGACCTCGTTGTCGACGGGACGTTAGACACTAATTTCCTCCTCCTCCTTCTCAAATACGTTGATACACTGATACATACAGTAACGGTACAGGACAATTCACCATCCCACACTGCAATCAGGATGCTGGTTTCGTGGCTATATAGGTAATCCAAGTTTCATTTACCGGAACGGATGAGATGCTCGCGTTCATCTAATCATGTTCTCGCGATTGTTCTCGTAGTTTTTTGACTTCGCAAAGCGCGGATTACGTCTCTTGAGTTACACGAATGATTACACAGCATCAAACACTTTTATAGTCACATAATTTACTTCTTCTCTTAGCCTGATTCATTAACATCTTCACACCAAGCACATGTGAGTTCCTCGCTCGTTCTGGCGCGAAAACAAAAGAAGCGACCATAGCGCTTTCATCATAATCGATATCAGCGCTACTCGATACATGCTTACACCCTCTGGGCGAGGATCATAATCGATATCAGCGCTACTCGATACATGCTTACACCCTCTGGGCGAGGTTTCTTTCTGCTCGTAATATTCTCGGCGGTGACTAAGGTGGCTGGCGGGTGCTCACACTAGCACCTGCTGCTGCGACTGCAGCAGCGCTGGGTAACTGGAATCCGCAGCGGCGCTACGGCACTGCTGGGTCGCACACACCTGCTGGAACCACGTGCCACGTGCGTCTGTGGTGATTACGGATGGAGGACTTGACAGTGGTGGTAGTGTGAGAGGTCAGTGCCCTGTCTCAACGACCATAACCGATTGCGGCTGTCCGGCGTTAGCAGGTCAGGGTCTCTAGCTCCGGTCTCGGTCAGTTTTGTTTGTGCGGCAGCGCCCGCGGACAATGGCGACAGTGCGTTACCCCAGGCAATAACTTCCGTAATAGGCAGCTGCCTGCTGACAGCGTCCAACGACAGTGAGGACTACAGAGGTGGCGTCACGTTGGCCCCTCCCAGGTGACGACTTGCGGTACGATGGCGACTACTACAATGACTGCGATGACAGTGACGAGTCAGAACCGGAGGCAGCGCTGAATGGCCCTGGCGCTGCGTCACTCCAGTGCCTCACGACAGTCGACGATGGCGAGCTGGCTGCCAGTCCTTCACTACAGCCTTCTGGCGCTGATGTTGGTGGTTCTTCCTCCCCAGTAGGTCAATCGGCTGGCGTAACTGATCCAGTTACCGCCTCCCATGTTGACACCCTGGCGTGCGGCGAGCTGCTTCTTATCACGCCCTCCGCTGGCCGCCTTCGTGTTGTCTAACTCGACACTCTGCCAACCCACTTGCGTCACGACACCACATCAATGAACTGTGCAACAGAATGTAACGACATACGACTTCTGGCTCCCAATATTCCTTCAAATTTTAACTAACTTCCTTACTGTGAAGCTCCTACCTTTACCTAACTTAATATCTCTGATCATTCGACCCTCTACAGTAAAATGTAAGAATTCTTCATTAGCGTATGACAATTACGTCTTGAATAAAGAAGAAACAGTACTAAAAAGCGAGTCTCCTCTCTAGTACACGACTGGCCATTAAAATTCCTACACTACGAAGATGGCGTGCGACAGACGCGAAATTCAAACGACGGGAAGAAGAAGCAAATGATTAGCTTTTCACCGCAATCACACAAGGTTGCCGCCGGTGGCGACACATACAACGAGCTGACGTGAGTAAAGTTTCCACCCGATTTCTCATACACAAACAGTAGTTGATCGGCGTTCCCTGGTGAAACGTTGTTCTGATGCTTCGTGTAAGGAGGAGCAATGCGTACCATCACATTTTCCGACTTTGATAAACGACGGATTGTAGCCTATCACGATTGCGGTTTATCGTGTCGCGACATTGCTGCTCGCGTTGGTCGAGATCCAATGACTGTTAGCAGAATATGGAATCGGTGGTTTCAGGAGGGTAATACGGAACGCCGTGCTGGATCCCAACGGCGTCGTATCACTAGCAGTCGAGATACAGGCATCTTATCCGCATGCCTGTAACGGATCGTGCAGCCACGTCTCTGAGTCAATGGATAGGGAAGTTTGCAAGACAACAACCATCTGCACGAACAGTTAGACGACGTTCGCAGCAGCATGGACTATCAGCTCGGATACCATGGCTGCGGTTACCCTTGACGCTGCATCACAGGCAGGAGCGCCTGCGATGGTGTACTCAATGACGAACCTGGGTGCACGAACGGCAAAACGTCATTTTTTCTGATGAATTCAGGTTCTGTTTACAGCATCATGAAGGTAGCATCCGTGTTTGGCGACATCGCGGTGAACACATATTGAAAGCGTGTTTTCGTCATCGCCATACTGGCGTATCACCCGGCTTGAAGGTATGGGGTGCCATGGGTTACAGGCCTCGGTCACCTCTTGTTCCCATTGACGGCACTTTGAACAGTGGACGATACATTTCAGAAGTGTTACGCCCCATGCTCTATCCTTCGTTCGATCCCTGCGAAACCATACATTTCAGCAGGATAATGCATGATCGCATGTTGCAAGTCCTGTACGGGCCTTTCTGGATACACAAAATGTTCGACTGCTGCCCTGGCCAGCACATTCTCCAGATCTCTCACCAATTGAAAACGTCTGGTCAATGGTGGCCGAGCAACTGGCTCGTCACGATACGCCAGTCACTACTCTTGATGAACTGTGGTATCGTGTTCAAGCTGCATCGGCAGCTGTACCTGTACACGCCATCCAAGCTCTGCTTGACTCAATGCCCAGGCGTTTCAAGGCCGTTATTACAGCCAGAGGTAGTTGTTCTGGGTACTGATTTCTCAGGATGTATGCACCTAAAATGCGTGGAAATGTAATCACATGTCAGTTCTAGTATAATATATCTGTCCAATGAATACCCGTTTATCATCTGTATTTCTTCTTAGTGTAGCAATTTTAAGGGCCATTAGTGTAGTTTAGGAACAGCATCTATAGGGAGAATGAAGTCCTGAACGAGACAGTGACCGCTTGTGGAAGAGCGAATGAAAATAAATATCGTCTAAGGCTAACGATCCTTGAGAAAAATGCAGACACTGCTAGAAAATATTACTAACTAGTGAATACACAATGCACAACGATAGGTGATTAAATTCCTGACAGGATAGTCTAAAGCTGAAGTTCTGTGCGCTTAATAATCGTGCGAATCAAAGTCCCAGAAGGACAGGTCAGTCCTGATATATTAATTACAATTACAAGTAACCTAAATTAGAACGATCACATAGATAATATTGTGGGTAGAGCAAACCGGAGACTGCGATTCATTGGCAGAAAACTTAGAAGGTGCAACAGGTCTACCAAAGAGACTGCTTACGCTACGATTGTCCGCCCTATTCTGGAGTACTGCTGTGTGGTGTGGGATCCGCATCAGGTGGGACTGACGGATGACATCGAAAAATACAAAGAAGGGCAGCTCGTTTTGTATTATCGCGAAGTAGGGTAGATGGTGTCACAGACATGATATGTGAATTGGAGTGGCAATCATTAAAACAAAGGCGTTTTTCGTTGCGACGGGATCTTCTCATGAAATTTCAATCACCAATTTTCTCCTCTGATTGCGAAAACATTCTGTTTATACCCACCTACACAGGGAGAAATGAGAATCACGATAAAATAAGAGAAATCAGGGCTTTCACAGAAAAATATAAGTGCTCGTCTTTCCCCCGTGCCGTTCGAGAGTGGAAAGGTAGAGAGACAGCTTGGAGGTGGTTCATTGAACCCTCTGCCAGGCACTTTATTGTCAATAGCAGAGTAATCATGTAGTTGTAGATGTCACCAGTCCACAAGCTGCTCGCTGACATACAACGCTTCGTCGTCGTTGCAGCGCCTGCAAAGTGAGTGCCTGATCGAAGAAATGCATAAGCATACCGCGATTGGCTCAGTAATCTCACACGGAGTGAACTGCCTCTCCAGGACCCGTACGTCGGTCAAGATGCAGTTCTCACAACCAGGGTACATTTAGTCTGACTTCCTGTCATGTGGCTGGCGTGAAAAAGAGGTCCGTGGCACCAGCGACATCTGCTCGCTCTTTGGTCATCGTCTGCTGGTCGAGCGCGCTGTGGCAGCCCTCGAATATCTTCCGTAAGGTAGCAGCCCTCCCTTGTAGCTTGGATGTCGTTTGTGTTACTGACTGGGTAATCACAAGGCCTGTGCGCAGAAACTAATCTCCAAGGAAAGCCTCCCAAATAGAAATGGCGGTCGTATACCATATCTGCACCCGGTGGGGTATTGACGACACGTGTTACCTAGTGTTCTGTGGTTTTGAGATAAGGCATCTGTTCCGAAAAATATGTACCGACAGAATGCAGACAAGTGTACTACAGATCGCTAGAATCATAAATGTACTGCGTTAGTAACGATAGAAAACAAAATTTGTAATTATGTGGATTATTTTCTTTTACCAGTTAAGGAATTCGTTATTAAAAACAAAACTGAAACTTCCTGAAACTGTGGTTGTATAATGAAATATTGTGGTCGTCGGTCCGCTGAGGAACAAAACTTATGAGACTATGTTGGGTTGAAATTTAAATTACGTAACAATTACTGTCATATTTATAGGTGACAACCCTCATAAAATAGATGGTAGCACCATTTAAAATGCGAAAGTAACAGAATTTTTGAGATTTAATTGACATTCAGTGAACACTCTAAAATATTCAAAATCAAAAATAACTGACTAATTTCAACACACAACATGATAACGATCGAGGAAGGTTACTTTCTATAATGTCCACTGTCATTCGTTTCTATGAATTCCTTCTTTCCAGTGATTAGTTTAATTGCCGTAAAATATAATAATTAATAGAAAAGGCCGACATGTGCGGCCGAGCGGTGCTAGGCTCTTCAGTCTAGATCCGCGCTGCTGCTACGGTCGCAGGTTCGAATCCTGCCTCGGGCATGGATGTGTGTGATGTCCTTAGGTTAGTTAGGTTTAAGTTGTTCTAAGTTCTAGGGGACTGATGACCTCAGATCTTAAGTCCCATAGTGCTCAGAGCCATTTGAACCATTTTTTAATTTAAAAAGTACTTCTAGTTAGGAACAATTAAATAAGCTAACACCGAATGTACGAAAACCAAGATCACATAACTAATCAACAGACATATATAATTAATTCACTTAGAACTGTAGTATGAACTTTTTATCTGCCAGAAAGCTTTTGATAACCTATAAGCTTACCTCTCAAATAGATAATGAATGCAGTTAAATTACTATGTTGAAATAATACATTCAGTTGACTATATTATACGAATTTTCAATGGAATAGCAAAATTTAAACTCCACTGTGTTGCTGTTTCCAAAATTTATATAATATGCAGCTCTTTCTCATTAATGTGTCACTCGATTATTACAATGATAGGAAGGCAATTTTACTACAAGTAATAACGGCGCAGAAAAATTGTTAAAATTAGATATGGATCAAATTTTACAGAAGCGCTGTAGTATTCGATAAGCTAATGCTACAACACTGACAAGCCTCATACATTTCTAAACATCTGAAATGGCACAGTTTTACTTTAAGGTGGAGCTACTGATGGCACAGTCTAATGACTTGGAGGTAACAGTTATTAGACAACTGGCTCTTCTTCCAGTTAAGAGCATATTTTATTATATTTGGCCACAGGTACTCTTCTTCCAATAGTGTACTCGATACTTTTCTTCAGATGCACATAGTAATGTGGCCCACAGAACTGCCTACTGGTTATAAGCACTATGCCTCGCCACACACCCTGTCAACAAGCCGTACCTACATCAATATACCGCAAGCCACCTAACGATGTGTGGAGGAGGGTACTTCTGGTATCACTATCTATTCCCCCTTTCTCCGCTGCATTCGCGAATAGCGCATGGGAACAATAACTGTCGGTAGATCACTGCATTACAATTTTTCACATTTTCTCGTTGTGACACTTCGCAAGAAATATGAGGGAGGAAGTTCTTAGTGTGTGTTGTCCGCCTCTTCTCGGAACGTACTCTCTTGGATTCTCGATGGTAAAACAACTGCGCGATGCACAACGCCTTTCCTGTGGCGTCTTCTACTGTAATTAGTCGAGCACTTCTGTAATGCTCTCCCCTGGACTGAACGACCCTGTGACGAAATGCTCCGCTCTTCTTTGGTTCTTCACTGTCTCGCTGTCAGTCCTACCCAGTAAGAATAGTAAAGTGATGAGCAATAATCAAGGGTGGGACGGACAACTGTTTTCTTCTTTCGAGGCTGAGTTACATTTCCTTAATATTTTTCCCATGAGTCTCAGTCTAGTATCTGCTTATCGTCCTATTTGTTATATGTGGTCGTTTCTCTTATCGTTGGTGCTATACGTTTTGCGATTGCCAGCTATTTTTAGTCAATGGTGTTGTTGACCAGTAGTGTATTTCTCCTCCTATGTTAGCGCAGTGCGC
Source organism: Schistocerca cancellata (assembly GCF_023864275.1). Classification (NCBI taxonomy): domain Eukaryota; kingdom Metazoa; phylum Arthropoda; class Insecta; order Orthoptera; family Acrididae; genus Schistocerca; species Schistocerca cancellata. The sequence goes on from NC_064632.1 coordinate 77,498,880, forward strand.
TACATTTACTTACGTTCAGTGCTAACTCCTAGTCCTTACACCATCCAACAATCCTCTGCAGGTCCGTTTGCAAACAGCTACAGTCTTCTGGCGTTTGTGCCGTCTTGTAGACAACTACATAATCTGTGAATAACATTATGGAGATTCTGACATTTTCTAGATCATTTCTGTGTAGTGTAAACAGTAATTTCATGAAAGAAATCCGCCAACGACAGTACTTCTACTTGTGGCATGTATCCGTTAGAAAAATGCACCGATGATGACTGATATCAGTCGAAATCGATATGCAAGAAGATAAATAGATTATATTTCCGCGACTGGTTGCTGCACTACTGGCTATTAAAATTGCTACACCAAGAAGAAATGTAGATGATAAACGGGTATTCATTGGAAAAATATGTCATACTAGAACTGACATGTGATTTCATTTTCACGCAATTTGGGTGCATAGATCCTGAGAAATCAGTACCCAGAATAACCACCTCTGCCGTAATAACGGCCTTAATACGCCTGGGCATCGAGTGAAACAGAGCCTGGATGGCGTGTACAGGTACAGCTGCCGATGCAGCTTCAACATGATACCACACTTAATCAAGAGTAGTGACTGGCGTATTGTGACGAGCCAGTTGCTCGGCCACCATCGACAAGACGTTTTCAATTGGTGAGAGATTTGGAGAATGTGCTGGCCAGGGCAGCAGTCAAACATTTTCTGTATCCAGAAAGGCCGTACAGGACTTGCAACATGCGGTCGTGCATTATCCTGCTGAAATGTAGGGTTTCGCAAGGATCGAATGAAGGGTAAAGCCACGGGTCGTAACACATCTGTAATGTAACGTCCACAGTTCAAAGTGCAGTCAATGCGAACAAGAGGTGACCGAGACGTGTAACTAATGGCACCCCATACCATCACGCATGGTGATACGCCTTTATGGCGATGACGAATAGACGCTTCCAATGTGCGTTCACCGCGATGTCGCCAAACACGGATGCGACCATCATGATGCTGTTTACCGCAGCCATGGTCTCCGGGCTGATAGTCCATGCTGCTGCATACGTCGTCGAACTGTTCGTGCAGATGGTTGTTGTCTTGCAAACGTCTCCATCTGTTGACCCAGGGATCGAGACGTGGCTGCACGATCCGTTACAGCCATGCGGATAATATGCCTGTCATCTCGACTGCTAGTGAAACGAGGCCGTTGGGATCCAGCACGGCGTTCCGTATTACCCTCCTGAACACACCGATTCCATATTCTGCTAACAGTCATTGGATCTCGACCAACGCGAGCAGCAGTGTCGCGATACGATAAACCGCAATCGCGATAGGCTACAATCAGACCTTTTTCCAAGTCGGAAACGTGACGGTACGCACTTCTCCTCCTTACACGAAGCATCACAACAACGTTTCACCAGGCAACGCCGGTCAACTGCTGTTTGTGTCTGAGAAATCGGCGCCAACCTTGTGTGAATGCTCTGAAAAGCTAATCATTTGCATAACACAGCATCTTATTCCTGTCGGTTAAATTTCGCGTCTGTAGCACATCATCTTCGTAGTGTAGCAATTTTAATGTCCAATAGTGTATATTGTTTATAATTTTATATTCCACAGTAGTGCACAGAAAGGGAACCTTATGGAGCCCAACATTCAAAAGTAACGGTCGTATCACATATCCTTCGGGGGTACTCCTGAAATTCCCTTTACTTCTGTCTTTTCTGTTCGGCCATAGTCAAACTGGGTACGACCACATTTGTCGCAACGAGAGACCAGTCTGTCGGTACTGTCATTTCGGAATGTTTGAATTTCTTGACGGCATCACAATTGACATCTGTTTGCACCGCTTCATCACTGTCAAAGTGACGACCTTGATGGTGTTCTTTAAGTTCTGGAAACAGATGAAAGTGAAAAGGGGCCATGTTGGGACCGTTTGCGGGCTGATCGATGACAGTGAACCCAAGGCGTCGAATTCTTGCAGATGTCAGGGCACGTGCGTGTGGTCTGATATTGCCATACTGAAGGAGAGAATGCTTCATGAATGGACGACCTCTTCGAATTCAAAACTGGATTATAGCGCACTCTTTCGCAAGCACCGACATAGTTACGTTACACTCTGTCATCTTACACGATACACCTGGGACACCTCTACCGGCAGAGGGCTGCAGATGTGTAGACACGAAGAGTAATATCATTGGTTTTATTTAAAATTTAGTAAGAGTTTTCACGTAAAAAATTCGGAGGCATTACATTTCAACATGCGGTCGTAATTCCCAAAGCAAGAGGGAGGTAATATACCTGATGTGGACTGTCAGAATCTAGAAAGATTTATACAGTAACGCAGCTATAATGATACGAGATATCACTACATAACTGTTGAAAGAGTCCCTAAACGAATACATCTGGAGCACAGCATAAGTGCAGCTTCATAAAATACACACACACACACACACACACACACACACACATATATATATATATATATATATATATATATATATATATATATATATATATATACAAACAGCCGGCGGAAGTGGCCGCGCGTTTCTGGCGCTGCAGTCTGGAACCGCGAGACCGCTACGGTCGCAGGTTCGAATCCTGCCTCGGGCATGGATGATGTCCTTAGGTTAGTTAGGTTTAACTAGTTCTAAGTTCTAGGGGACTAATGACCTCAGCAGTTGAGTCCCATAGTGCTCAGAGCCATATATAAAAAACAGTACAGTTACTGTTGTGCATAGTATGTATTAATACCGTTGATGTGGCACAGAAAAGAAGCTCCAGCCATGGTAGCGTTTGTGCTGCTAATCAGCGTCTCCATGCAGGCGGTAACAGAGTGCCGGCAGCCGCTATAGAAGTGCATCGACCTCAGTCCTTGGACGGACATAGCGTGGCGCGCCGCACTTGCCGTATTTATTCGGGCCCTGTTCTGAAGTGTGCGGCCAGACACCTCAGCGTCTCGTAACGTTGACTGAGGTACCACCTACCGACGGTGCCACGTGACGTTAACGGAAACTGTGATGCTCTGCGTAGATACCACTAATTTTCTTTTTTATCTCTGTGCTCTGATTTACGGCTAAGATTTGTAAAGATGTCCTGTGCCGATAATCAATCAAGTTGGGGACCAATTTTCTGATTGTCACTCTATTGAAGTGGGATGGAACCTAGACTTCCAGTGTCCTGGTACGAACGGTAAAATCTCACGTAAGGAATGATAGCTTTTGTACTTGCCTGAAATGATAATATGCTGGAGTTCTGTCTGCTTCTATCGTCGGCTTCGAAGGGTAATTCTGAAGCCTGAGATAGGTATTTAAAAACACTATTCTTTATTAATCTAGGAACTTTCTTTTCTTAACTATCTCAGAATGATATTAGTGAGCCTGTCCAGAAAATATACATCAATTTTAGTTTCCTTGTACTAGTTTCACTGTCTTCTTTGTTCAAATAATTTTTCCCACGTTCTTTCTTCCACGCCAGCACGAGCTTCTCACGCGTTGAATGCCGCAGTAATTTCAGGATTTCGACTTCTGGGAATAAGGTATTCTTATGGGCCAAGACCGGGAAGGACCAAAATACGGTACCTATTGCCGTTAAATTGTAAATTTCCATCTCTTAACAACTGGTTGCACCATTCTCGTGATGGAAGGACCAAGTGGGGGATTTCGTTCTTTAAGCTCATTTGCAGCCCCATCCATATGTATGGAGTATTAAAAAATGGACAAGAATTGAAGAGTAGTTAATCACATAGAGAGCACTCCGTCTTCAGGCCATAAGTGGCTCATCGAGACCATCCGACCGCTGTGTCATCCTCAGTTGAGGATGTGGATAGGCGGGGCTTGTGGCCAACACACCGCTCTCCTGGTCGTTATGATGGTTTTCATTGACCGCAGCCGCTACTATTCGGTCGGGTAGCTCCTCAGTTGGCATCACGAGGCTAACTGCATCCCGAAAACTGGCAACAGCGCATGGCGGCGCGCACGGTCACCCATCCAAGGGCCGGCCACGCCCGACAGTGCTTAACTTCGGTGATCTGACGGGAACCTGTGTATCCACTGTGACAAGGCCGTTGCCAGTTAATCACCTAGCATCAATGCAATTTTCTTCCAGTGATGTTATTAAATTTCTAGCTGTTGCTGAACGAAATTTTGATGTGGAATAAGCGACAAAGGCCCATATGTAGAAGATTTTCCCATTCTTTCTATGGCGTATTTCCTTGGGCTCCACTGACTGAAAAACGAGGGGTCGTCAGAATAGTTTGCTAAAATTTTTCAAGGTGCAGTTGTTGATACGTGTCATAACAACCTATATGATGGAAAATACGGTACGAAAAGACACTTATTAACATGGAATGGAAATCTGTGACAGTGATCGACATTTGGGCGAATTTTAAATGTATGTGTTACCTTTCACGGCATGATGAGTTCAGACATCTGGCGAAGGACTGGCCATATATATTTAAGATTTTCTGTCAGTTGCTAGGACGAAATTTTAAATAAATCCAATGAGCGGACGATTGGAAGCATTGTTTTTTAGTCGCATGTTAATCGAACCTACCGCTAACAAATGTAGTAGCATACCTTTCAATTGCTTCGATGTCTTCCTTTAACCTGCCCTTGTAGGGACCTCAACCATGGAGCAGCGCTCAGTTATGAGTCGCACAAATATTATGCCCTAGGTTTCCTTTATAGTCGAGCTACAAGTTCTCAAATTCCTTGCAGTGATTCGAAGTCGGCCACTCGTTTTCCCTACAACTGTCCTTAAATGTTCATTCCATTTCATGTCGCTTTGCAACGCTACGCGAAGATAAAAACGACGTGACTGTGTCAAGTGGCACCACACTAACACTGAATCCCAACGTTACAAGATTGTTTTTCCAGCTCATCTGCATTAACTTACATTATCCCACATTCAAGTCAAAGTGTACCCTCCTACAATCACTTAGCGGTGACACATCCTCGTACACTGAAGCGTCATCAGCAAGCAGTCACAGACTGCTCCTCACTTTCTCCGTCAGATCATTTATGCATATACAGGGTGTCTCAAACCCTTCAGACCCAACTGAAACAAGTGATCTAGCGGCCTAAAGCACTGCAGTCATGGACTGTGCGGCTGGTACCGGCGGAGGTTCGAGTCCTCCCTCGGGCATGGGTATGTGTGTTTGTCCTTAGGATAATTTAGGTTAAGTAGTGTGTAAACTTAGGGACTGATGACCTTAGCACTTACGTCCCATACGATTTCACACACATTTTGAAACAAGTGATAGTTGGTTCCACAACCGATTGTATTGAGATGGGGAAATAATGCATGTTTATTGTGTTACGGACATAATAGGGAACATCGCATAGCAACAACGTAGCTGTTCAAAGGGGCGACCGCCAGTATCTGTGCAAGCGTGGCAACGGTTCATGAACTTGTGTCGCACTCTCGCAAAGATCCTGGGTGTCTGTTGTACGCTGGAGCAGACAGCGAGTGATAAACAGCAGACGTCCCTGACCCACAAACAGTCATACACGACACACAACTTAGCTCATAGCACCTGTGTCGTGTGACGACCGCATTCATCGCACCGGCGCATTAACTTGTGTCGTACGCACACCGCTATCCCTGGTCGCAGTTGTCCACTGGGTCATACAGCTTGTCAATGGATTATCCACCGCAGTGCGGCAATCCCGAACTTCTTACAGGCTGCAAGATAAGGCCTTAGTCACCTATTATGGTGTTTCCAAGAGCCGCAACAGCCATATCTGGTTGCTATTTTGTCTAAAACTGACATGGTGAGACCGTAGCTGTGTACCAATAATGTAGGTTGATTCTTACAAAGAAGAAGAAGGCAACCAGTCACAATTAATACTGCTATTTATTTAAGTAAATAGCGTCTTAACTGGTTTCGAACTGACAAGTTCATCATCAGACAGCTGTTCACAAGATTCACAAGATGCATTTTACATAATCGTCAGTTTTAGATTTTTATTCTCCCACTGTAGCGAAATATTCTTGGTGTGTTGGTGCCCTATGGTCGAAAACAATGATAGAAGCGCCTCCTAAAGATGTAATACAGAGTAAACAAATATGTGAGATTACGTGATTATAGTACTTACATCGAAAATTCCGCGAAATTTTGTTGCAGAGTTGCCGGATTGTATTTTTGAAATATTGCAATGCATACAACTTTCAGTAAACATGGAGTAAAAAACCTTGACGACCAAATCCAAATATTGCATCATGCTGAGAAAGGCAGCTTCATGAATCTGCTTGAAGAGATAGAAATATATACACATAAAAGCAAATCACCACACCATTTCCTCAATAAACAGACAGAGCTAGCAATGTAACCTTTCAACAAATTTTCACTCACCTATTTTCCAGTTTAAAATATAAATAAACACTACTCCTTTTAATAACAACATGCAATCAATAATCCAAAGAAAAATATTGCATCACAATGTGGCTGCCTGCTCAATAACACATTGCTGAAACTGTAAAACTGATGAAAAAAAATTGTACAATACCATATAAGTAATATTCACACAAATTGGTTACTATATTTTCAGAATTTATTTGTAATTAATGCTCATTCAGTACTGTATGCTCGCAATGTAATGTTTATTCTCTGTAATCTTAATACATGTAATGTTACCTTGATTCCCTGTATAAAAAAAATCCACTGTCAAATCAAAGCAATGTATTTGTTGTAATACATGAACTTCCTTGGCACTGTTTTACACCAAAATATAGCTGCCTGCTCAGTCACACTTTATTGCAACTGTAAAATTGATTCAAAATTTCAGTGCGCCATACTATGTTAATATAATTTCTAATATCATATTATTCATTTTATCGCGCCTCTATGTTGTTCCCTGTATATAGCACAGTATTTACATAATAACCTGTAATCACCATTCACTCAAACTGGTTACTACATCTGTCAACTTCATTTGAAATATTATATGCTCATAATGTAAGGTTTATCATTGTGTTTTGATTGTTCATGATGTTACGTTTATTCTTTATAAACATTCATACTGTGAAATCAAAGTAATCTATATATTGTAAAATCCCTGAGAGAGAACACCTCTGGCACTGTTGTATTTGTGAAACCGCCATCTTTGTGTCAACTTCACATGTGGCAAATACTTTTTGGTGTGTATGTGTGTGGTGCTTTGCACAATATGGTGATATTCAAATCATATAAGTGCTGCATATACTTTGCAATATTTCAATAATACGACCCTGCAACTCTGCAACAAAATTTCACGGAATTTTCGATGTAAGTACTGTAACCACTTAACCACATACATTTATTTACTCTTTATTACATCGTTCGGAGGTTAGTTATGTTGACATGGTGCTTCTAACATTCTTTTCTACCGTAGGGCACCAACACACCTAGAATATTTGGCTACAGTGGGAGAATAAAAATCTAATACTGACGATTATGTGAAGCGCACCTTGTGAATCTTGTGAACGCCGTCTGATGTTAAACTTGTCATTTCTAAATCAGTTACGGCGCTATTTACTAAATAAATAGCAGTATTAATAGTGACTGGTTGCTGTCTTCCTCTTTGTAAGAATCAACCTAGATTAGCCATATCTGGCTTGTGGACAATCCCCACGCCACCCACGCCGGTGGCCACTTTCAACGATTGTCTGTCAACATACGTGCAGGCATTGTTCAACATAGTCTAACAGGACCTTACCTGCTACCTTCCCATTTCACTGGTCCACTTTACCTGGTGTTCTTGCGAGATGTGCTGCTACATATCTTAGAGACTGTAATCCTTGTTGGCCACGAAAGGGCGTCGTTTCAACACGGCGGTGCACCAGCCCACTTCGATATTTACGAACACCTGAACGGAAACGCTGGATTGGTACGAGAGGTCCTGACCCATGGCTAGTGCGATCTCATGTCTCTAGACTTTATGTCAAGATGCTGATGTATGAAACCCCGTGGAAATGGATCAAGATCTGCTAGCTAGGGTACAAGCTACCTTTGTTCAGGTTCGGCAGACACCAGGGATCTTGGAGAAAGAGTGGCAGAACTTCATGCATAGTTATGATTCATGGCGTTGTGGCGTCGCAACTAGTGCGCGATCGCCCATTTGTCTATTAAAATCTTTACTTCAGAATCTATGTGGGCTGCAATGTAAGCCGGAAGAGTATTATACGTTCAGTAACGGACGAGTTGTGTCCTGCAGACTGACGTCACGACCATATGTTGCAGCTGCGCGTGTTAAAGCAATGGAGTAGCGCTGGCAGGCCACTTACATTATACGAAACTAAAAATATTGATAACTAATAACGGAATAACATGAGGAACGTCATATCTGATGTACGTCCTTCTGTTGTGAAAACAAACAATATGTCAAAGTCTGAGATCAAAAATAGTTGTATTTTGGAACTTAGTAAAACTCAAAAAAAAACGTAATTTTCCGACACTCAATAATTTAAATAAATACAGTGATGTAATAGTTCACCTTCTGTGACTATGTACAATGATCTGATAACACTTTTAGTGTTCATATATAAATTTGGAAAGTTTTTTGATTTCAGAAAACCTCTGTGACCGTTCTATAATAATAATTTCAAGAATTCTAAGTAAATAAGTGTATTGTGTGTTAGGGTGCGTGTGAATGAGAACGCGTGCGTGAGAGTATGTGGGACGTTCGGCATTATTAAAAATCATTCATGTAATTCTCCACAGGAACTGGCAAGTGTTCCAACTCTGTAACGTGGGAACGAATCCACTAGTGGTTCCCCTACTAGTGAACGTCAGATGTCCAAGTATGAATGCTTCTGTATAAGACAGCCAGAACATTCGCGACTACATAATAAATTTCCAGATATAGAGTAATGCTTATAGTTCATTTTGTTTTGTTTATGTAATTGCAGAGTTTTGTGTTACTTAATTTGATGACGTCAATGAGCCTAGAGCGGTGGTTGGTGCTTGCTCGATTCTGGCGCGAGCCGCGCCCTACAAGTGAGTTCTCATTGGTCGCAAGTGCTGACAGCCAATGAGAAGCGAGACGGTTGGCCGCCTAGCGAGGAGATATAGTTTTGAGTGTGGGAGAGTGAGAAGAGAGTCGCGAGCTAGCTTTGATTGGAGACGGTTACGCTGGATGTGACTTTTCGCATTATGTGTAAGATGAAGTCTTGGGATGACTTCCGCGTTATGGTCCAGTGTTAATTGTATCTGGTTGTGACCAGAAACTGTTTATGAAAACTTTAGAGTGTTGTGATAATTCGTTCCGACGAAAATTGCGAGTGAACTTCGAATTATATAGCGTGGCGGTACTGAGTATATTCTTACTGAGTATTTTATGGCGAGCATAAACTTTAACTAAAGACAATCACTGAATATAGTGTGCAGAAGTAATTGGCCGATCATTGACTGCGTTACAAGTAATTGGTTTCGGAATTTGGGAAGGTAAAAGTTCTGGCTGTTTTAGGTATGGTGATAACTGTGAGCAGAAACTTTCGTAAATGTGGGCTGATGATCTTGCTTAACGGCATGTTGAAAGTACGAGTGACAACCCCTTTCCGAATCATTTCTTTGAAGTACACAGACAATTTTCAGCAAATTTTACTTATAGCGGCCTCCGGCGTGTAGCTATGAGGTTACAGTTTCCTCGACACTGCTTTTCTGTGATCTCGTAAGTAGCTGCAGTCAGCAGTTTACTTGCGAAGATCTACGGCTGTAAAGAGGTAGGTGAACAAAAATTATGAAAGAAATTGCATTGCAGCAGCAGCAACGTATAATCTGTCGCATATGGTGCTCGCACGCACGCACGAAAAAAAAAAAAAATTAAAAAAAAATCCGTCGCAGCGTGAAACTGGCGATCGGTACTTTGAACAGTTACTACGACCTGATCGTTTGTTATGCTGGGTACGCTGTATATGTTCACAACACAAAAAATACACATTTCTGACCGCTGGGTCCCTATCTCAGTACAGCAGATTGTGGGCCCGTACTCAACTATTTCAATTTGACACTAACGGTTTGAAACACCCTGTAGAGCAGAAGGGTTTTGGCACCGCACTTCGCTGGGGCACTCCTGATGGTACCTTTGTCTCTTATGAACACTCGCCCTTCAGGAGAAATCACTCTCATATCTTAGGACCTACTCCGCGTGCTCGGAGCTTCACTAGGCTTCTGCACTGCGGCACTCCACAGCTCTGTCATTAATGACACCAGCTTTGCCACATGTGTAGATGATATTGAAAGCTGATTCCACTTCGGTAACTTTCTCATATGTATAATATTTTCCGTATAAGGAGGAACAACTGCATACTACTTTTCTTTTCCTCTTATTTCAGAAAAATCAGTATCGAGACTGGGTTTCGTATGGGCTAAAGGCTGTGCTTCCTGTGGTGGAACGGGAGGGAGTTGTGCCACGGATCGCGTTTGCCGGTTCCGCTGCGGCTGGCGGCAGATTCGCCGATGGGCGACATTCCAGCCGCTAGGAATGCAGAGCGTCCCGCGCCGAGGTCCGGGGGTCGATAGCCGGCAGGGCACGGCACGCGCGCACACACGCACGCACGCACGCCCTGCCGCAGACGAGAGGTCATCAGCGTAAATCAGGGTACGGCGCTGCCGCCCACCCTCCACTAACGGCTACCTGCTGCGCCGGTCACACGTAAGCGCTCGTAACGTAACAACGCTACATAGTGCTTATTACCCCATGTTTCTTACCATCGAAATTTAAGAAAAAATTATTTTTTGTATACCTTATATGTGTTTAATAATATACTTTATTAGAACTGTATTGTAAATCAAATTGTTTACGCTATTACCATTCGTGGAAGATTCGTAAGTAGGTGGTCTCTGTCTGAGGAGATCTGTGCACATTCTTCCATGAAAGTTCTACGCTGTGTTTCTCCGTCTGTATGTGAAGAATAATCTCAGGAACTACTGCAGGATACTTGTGCTGTATCCCCTAATAGACAGCCCGATTCACAAAAAATACCACAGACATTGGCTGAACTATCACGAATTAACCCCATCTACGTTTTTCTGCTTACTTATCGAGGCCATTCTCAGGAACGACTACAGATATTTTGACAAGATTTTTGCTATAAGTCAGACTGATTCACAAGGAGGGCTCGTATATACAATTTATAAATACTTCGTGCAATTTGGGTGACCTATGGTTAATTACAGTCCCCCATCACGTTTTTCTGCCTGCATGTGAAAGCTAATATCAGGAACGATAGTAGGCATTCTTATTTGGTTTCCTCTAATACACGGACCTGTTCACGAGAAAGGTTTGTGTGTATAATCTACTAGAGCCCCTCCCGGCTTCACATGCATCAAGCTAAGTACACTATGCGACCAAAAGTATCCGGACACCTGGCTGAAAATGACTTACAAGCTCGTGGCGCCCTCCCTCGGTAATGCTGGGATTCAATATGGTGCTGGCCCACCATTAGCCTTGAAGACAGCTTCCACTCTCACAGGCAAACGTTCAGGCAGGTGCTGGAAGGTTTCTTGGAGAATCGCAGGCCATTTTTCACGGTGTGCTGCACTGAGGAGAGGTATCGATGTTGGCACGAATTCGGTATTCCAAAACATCCCAAAGGTGAGCCATAGGATTCAGGTCAGGACTGCGTGCAGGCCAGTCCATTGCAGATATGGTATTGTCGTGTAACCACTCCGCCACAGGTCGTGAATTATGAACAGGTGCTCGATCGTTTTGAAAGATGCAATCGCCGTCCCTGAATTGCTCTTCAACAGTGGGAACGAAGAAGGTGCTTAAAACATCAATTTAGACCTGTGCTGTCATAGTGCCACGCAAAATAACAAGGGGGGATAACCCTCCCCATGCGAAACACGACTACACCATAACACCAACGCCTCCGAATTTTACTGCTGGCAGATGACATTTACCGGGAATTCGCCCTATCCACGCCCTGGCATCGGATCGCCACATTGTATACCATGTTTCTTCACTCCACAAAATGTTTTTCCACTGTTCAATCGTCCAATGTTTACGCTCCTTACACCAGGCGAGGCGTCGCTTGGCATTTACTGGCGTGATGTGTGACTTATGAGCAGCCGCTCGACCATGAATTCCAAGATTTCTCACCTCCCGCCTAACTGTCATGGTACTTGCAGTGGATCCTGATGCAGTTTGGAATTCCTGTGTGATGGTCTGGCTGTATGTCTGCCTAGTACATCTCACGATCCTCTTCCACTGTTGGCAGTCTCTCTCAGTCAAGAGACGAGGTCGGCCTGTACGCTTTTGTGCTGTACGTGTCCCTTCACGTTTACATTTCACTATCACATCGGAAACAGCGGACCTAGGGATGTTTATGAGTGTGGAAATCTCGCGTTCAGACGTATGACACAAGTGACATCCAATCACCTGACCACGTTCGACGCCCGTGAGCTCCGCGGAGGGCCCCTTTCTGCTCTCTCACGATGTCTAATGACTACTGAGGTACCTGATATGGAGTACCTGGCAGTAGGTGGCTGCACAATGCACCTAATATGAAAAATGTATGTTTTTGGGGTGTCCTGATACTTTTGATCATATAGTGGGTCTATGGCTGAACCACTTATGTGGCACAGCGGTAAATTTGTTTACGGTCCACTAGGTAGAGTTACGATTAATACTCAGGAAGCAACGTTAGGTAACTGAACATAAACTCCAATATTTATACAACGTAAACGATGTCAGGTAAGTTCTCAGTAGCTACGACTTAATTGACAAACAACACAGTTTAGTCAGTTTGCACAGAATACTTACAAATTACATACTCAAACCACTCTCTTGACTGAGTTTACCAGTTGGTGAAAACTATATCAAAATACCAACAGTACCTAATGCCTCAACGTACAAGTAATAAAACACGAGGTGTGAATTCAATTTCTCATAGCTTAGGCAATTTGTGCGAAATATTGGTAAATTATTTACGCACACCTTAGTCGCGAACCATTTTATCTAACAGTGAAATCTGTACCAAATTCTCTACATTAGTTCCTGGGATTAGCCTTCAGATACAGACCGAAAAACCCGGTGGGATATTTGAATTTATAATATGGTGTTATTACCGCTACGCTATAGAAGTTGTCTGGCCGAATACTTAATGCTACAATTGCAAACACTAGCCAGGTCGTTATAAATACAATGAACCTCTGAACGTGGTCTCCATGCACGAAAGTAGCGGATGTAGTGCGTCTTTTAGGTTGACGCTTTTGACTTTCCCTGACGCAGAACAAGTAAGTGAGTTTCAGTCAGTCGTAACGAGGCAATGATACTGTGCAGTCGACGGCTGGTTTTCGCAACAAGCACCTAACTCGTACAGCAGCGTATTCGACAACTTTGGATGGAGACGTTGTGTGGAACATTTACAGTAACAAGTCTTCTCAGTTATGTAATCTTCTCCACAGCTACACTACTGGCCATTAAAATTGCTACACCAAGAAGAAATGCAGATGATAAACGGGTATTCATTGGACAAATACACTCCTGGAAATTGAAATAAGAACACCGTGAACTCATTGTCCCAGGAAGGGGAAACTTTATTGACACATTCCTGGGGTCAGATACATCACATGATCACACTGACAGAACCACAGGCACATAGACACAGGCAACAGAGCATGCACAATGTCGGCACTAGTACAGTGTATATCCACCTTTCGCAGCAATGCAGGCTGCTATTCTCCCATGGAGACGATCGTAGAGATGCTGGATGTAGTCCTGTGGAACAGCTTGCCATGCAATTTCCACCTGGCGCCTCAGTTGGACCAGCGTTCGTGCTGGACGTGCAGACCGCGTGAGACGACGCTTCATCCAGTCCCAAACATGCTCAATGGGGGACAGATCCGGAGATCTTGCTAGTCAGGGTAGTTGACTTACACCTTCTAGAGCACGTTGGGTGGCACGGGATACATGCGGACGTGCATTGCCTTGTTGGAACAGCAAGTTCCCTTGCCGGTCTAGGAATGGTAGAACGATGGGTTCGATGACGGTTTGGATGTACCGTGCACTATTCAGTGTCCCCTCGACGATCACCAGTGGTGTACGACCAGTGTAGGAGATCGCTCCCCACACCATGATCCCGGGTGTTGGCCCTGTGTGCCTCGGTCGTATGCAGTCCTGATTGTGGCACTCACCTGCACGGCGCCAAACACGCATACGACCATCATTGGCACCAAGGCAGAAGCGACTCTCATCGCTGAAGACGACACGTCTCCATTCGTCCCTCCATTCACGCCTGTCGCGGCACCACTGGAGGCGGGCTGCACGATGTTGGGGCGTGAGCGGAAGACGGCCTAACGGTGTGCGGGACCGTAGCCCAGCTTCATGGAGACGGTTGCGAATGGTCCTCGCCGATACCCCAGGAGCAACAGTGTCCCTAATTTGCTGGGAAGTGGCGGTGCGGTCCCCTACGGCACTGCGTAGGATCCTACGGTCTTGGCGTGCATCCGTGCGTCGCTGCGGTCCGGTCCCAGGTCGACGGGCACGTGCACCTTCCGCCGACCACTGGCGACAACATCGATGTACTGTGGAGACCTCACGCCCCACGTGTTGAGCAATTCGGCGGTACGTCCACCCGGCCTCCCGCATGCCCACTATACGCCCTCGCTCAAAGTCCGTCAACTGCACATACGGTTCACGTCCACGCTGTCGCGGCATGCTACCAGTGTTAAGGACTGCGATGGAGCTCCGTATGCCACGGCAAACTGGCTGACACCTACGGCGGCGGTGCACAAATGCTGCGCAGCTAGCGCCATTCGACGGCCAACACCGCGGTTCCTGGTGTGTCCGCTGTGCCGTGCGTGTGATCATTGCTTGTACAGCCCTCTCGCAGTGTCCGGAGCAAGTATGGTGGGTCTGACACACCGGTGTCAACGTGTTCTTTTTTCCATTTCCAGGAGTGTACATGTCCAGGAAGCTTATTGGTTAAGCAGTGCATTTGGTGAACAATGGCTAGATCATGATTTCTTCTTCATACAACCTTTTATTGTTCCCAGTCTTCCAACTGCGACCCACCACGAATTCCTTTCCTGTGCCTGCCTTTTCATCTCACAGTACCCCTTCCAAACTACTTCCTGAGTTATTTGCTGGATGTGTTCTGATCTCTGTTTTCCTCTATAGTTACCCTTTGCAGCCTTTCATATGAATGGCTTATTTCAATAGTGGCACAAGTCCATTTTTGTTCATTTTGAGATATAGAGTCCTAAAGTTAAATGAGCGCTGAAAAATCTGCAGTTGAGATACCAGAAATTTTCAAGCACATGGCTTCTTACTAGGGATGAACCCTTCTTTCTGTCTGTTTGGATCATTAATGTCAGAAGCATTATAGGCAGAGATGTAGAGGTAATGGACTTGTAGCACTATTGAAATAAGCCCTTCGTATAGTCCTCTCCTCGCCGAATCTGCAGAGAATCTCCTCACTCTATACAATGTCAGTCATCCTAATTTTAAATATTATTCTGCAGCATCACATCTCAAATGCTTCGATTCTCTTATGTTCCTCTATCCCCACAGACCATGCTTTACTACCATATAATGTTGTGGCCCAAAAGAACATTCTCAGAACTTTCTTCCTCTAATTAAGGTGTGTTTTTGACACTAGTAGACTTCTCTTGGCAAGGAATGTCCATTTACAGTGCCAGTTTGCTTTTTATGTCCTCCTTGCTCCGTCCATCATAGGTTATTTTCCTGCGTAGCTAGCAGAATTCCTTATCTTCGTCTATTCCATGATCCCCAATTCCGATGGTAAGTTTCTCGCTGTTCTTATTTCTGCTGCGTCTCAGTTTATCTTCTTTGTTTCTCTTTCTTTCTTCGTCCGTATTCTTTACTCATTAGACTGTTCATTCAGTCCAACACTTTGCTCTTGATCTTTCAGTCTTGCTGTTCCCTTTTGGTTGGTTGGTTGGTTGTTTGGGGAAGGAGACCAGACAGCGTGGTCATCGGTCTCATCGGATTAGGGAAGGATGGGGAAGGAAGTCGGCCGTGCCCTTTCAGAGGAACCATCCCGGCATTTGCCTGGAGTGATTTTAGGAAAATCACGGAAAACCTAAATCAGGGTGGCCGGACGCGGGATTGAACCGTCGTCCTCCCGAATGCGAGTCCAGTGTCTAACCACTGCGCCACCTCGCTCGGTACTGTTCCCTTTTGATTCTTGTACATATTGTACATTATCCGTTCTTCCCTACAGCTTACCCATATTTTTTTCAAAATTTCGAACACTTTGCACCATTTTACGTTGTCGAACGCTTTTTCTAGGCCGACAGTCTCCGTGAATGTGTCACGATTTTTACTCGTTCTTGCTTCGATTGGCAACGGCATTGTCAGAATTGTCTCTCTGGTGCCGTTACCTTTCCAAAAGAAAAATGGATCGTCATCTAACAGATTTTCATTTCTCTTTTACATCCTTCTGTATATTATTGTTTTGTCAATAACATGGATGCGTGACCTGTTAAGCTGATTGTGTGGTAATTCTCGCACTTGTCGCCTCCTTCTATCTTCGCATTTGTGTGGATGATATTTTTCCTTAAGTCTTATGCTAAATCGGCAGTTTCTTACATTCTACACTCCAGCGTAAACATTCGTTTCGTTTCCACTTGACCCAATGATTTTAGAAATTCCGAAGGACTATTGTCTGTCCCTTCTGACTTATTTGACCTTAAATCGTCCGAAGGCAATTTAAAATCTGATTGTAATAATGGATCCCCCATCTCTCCCCTGATGACTCCTGTTTCTTCTTCACCGAGCGAGGTGGCGCAGTGGTTAGACACTGGACTCGCATTCGTGAGGACGACGGTTCAATCCCGCGTCCGGCCATCCTGATTTAGGTTTTCCGTGATTTCCCTAAATCACTCCAGGCAAATACCGGGAAGGTTCCTCTGAAAGGGCACGGCCGTCTTCCTTCCCCATCCTTCCCTAATCCGATGAGACCGATGACCTCGCTGTCGGGTCTCCTTCCCCAAAACAACCCAACCCAACCCGTTTCTTCTTCCACCGGCCGGCCTGAGTGGCCGTGCGGTTCTAGGCGCTACAGTCTGGAACCGGGCGCCCGCTACGGTCACAGGTTCTAATCCTGCCTCGGGCATGGATGTGTGTGATGTCCTTAGGTTAGTTAGGTTTAATTAGTTCTAAGTTCTAGGCGACTGATGAGCTCAGAAGTTAAATCGCATAGTGCTCAGAGCCATTTGAACCATTTCTTCCACCACGGGATCAGACAATTAATCCTCATCACGGAGGCATTCAGTGCCGTGTTTACATATATCTGCTGTCTCCTCCGCATTTAACAACGGAACTCCCTCTGCTCTCTTGATGTTACCGCCCTTACTTTTAATTTCACCGAAGGTAGTTTGGATGTTTCTGTATGTTGCGTTAGTCCGACAATGACATCTTTTTATATTACTTCACATTTTTCATTCACACATTTCGCCTTAGCTTCCCTGCACTTCCGGTTTACTTCGCCCCTAAGTGACTTGTATTCCAGTATTCGTAAATTTCTATGGATATTGTTATACTTCCTTCATTCGTCGATCAGCTGAAGTATTTCTTCTAAATTACTACCTATAGTTTATCCGCATTTGCCTTCCTTGTATCAATGTATTAATTTCCGAATTCTGTGATTGCCCATTTAAGAAATTCCAGCCTCTTCACCTGATTTGCATACTGATATTCATTATCACAATATCTTCAGCCTTAGAGAAGCATAACTTTTCGTTCCTTATTACTTCCATCTCACTTCACAGTGCATTGATTCTTCCTGAGTATTCAAGACCAGCCTTACTAACTTGTGATCTGAGTTTATATCTGCTCTTGGGTACACCTTACAATCAGATACCTGATTTCGGAATTTCAGCCTGATCGTGGTTAAATCTAACTGGAATCTTACCGTACCTCCAGGTCTTTTCCAAATATACCTAACCATATTGTGATGCTAGAACGCATTATTCGCTATTTCTAGCTGAAATTTGTTGCAAAACTCTTTCTCTTCTCTCATGCCTTCTACTAAGTTCATATTCTTCCGTATACCTACTTTCTACTCTTTCATCCACTACTGCGTTCCTATCTCCCATGACAATTAGGTTCTTATCTTCCTTTACGTACTGAATCTTCTCGTTTAATTTCTCCGTCTCTTCATCTTCCACTTGCGACGTCGTCATGTATAGCTGAACAACTATTGTCGGAGTTGGTTTGTTGACTTTTCTTATGATACCAGCCCTATCACTGACCAGTTCCCAATAACTCAGCCTTCTCTACCGTTCTATCCGTAAGAAATGCTACTCCTGTTATACTATTTTCTGTTGCTGTTGATATTACCCTATACTATTTTGACCAGAAATCCTTGTCTTATTTCCATTTCACTTCACTGACTGCCAAAACGTTTAAATTTAGCCTTTTAAGATTCTCTAGCTTCCCTAGCACGATGCCACGATTCGTAGAACCTTTCCCTTTTTTTTTTTAATTTTCAATCTTCTCTTCATTGTTACCTTCCCTTTTGAACCGCGATTCGTAGAACCTTTCCCTTTCGTTTCTTTTCAGTCTTCTTCCCATGTCACCTTCCCCTTCGAAGTCCCATCCCCTCCCCCGGAGATCAGAGTGGATAATTAGTCAAAAATCTCTTTCTAATGAAGCGATCACAATGGAACTTCTTCAGTTACAGGCTACGTGTCCTGAGGGTCCACATCGTATGTCTTTAATGCAGTGGTTTCCGTTTCCTTCTGCACCCTCATGCGGTGCACCAACGCTGATGCCTTTCAGGGGTAGTTTCCCACGCCAAGGGCAAGAGAGTGCCCTGTACGCTTTTCCGGCCTCTTTAATGAGGATATTTGCAGAAGGAGGGTCACTTCTTATGCTGGTGTTTGTAGCGCCAAAAAATCATACCATCTTTATCACCGTGAGTTTGTCTCAACATGATAACAAATGCTTTTGTAACAGCAAAATCACTTATATGCGGCAAAAAATCCGAATGAAGAAAGGTGAAAGATTCGTTGCATAAATACTATTCCCTCAGATTAATGTTATCAGTGAGGAACAGACAGTGCTTTATAGGGCATTCTATTCCTATATGCACCCCATCCTTAGCTAAGGAGTCACAGAACATGGACGCTGTCTTCAGACTGCAAGAAACGGATATCAGAATAATAATTAACTGTAGTACACGAGCTCTCTGTAACGATTTGTTTAAACAGCTAGGGATTCTAACTGCAACCCGTGAATACATCGACCAGTACGTCATTCACATCAAGAACAATATTAGCAGTTATCTCACAAACAGCAGCATTGTGATGTTGGAGCAACAGCTAAAAATCACTTACATTTACCAAGAGAAATACACACAAAAAACAGCATTTTCTGCAAGGATATAAAATTGTACAATAATTGTCCAAAGAGATTAAAGTATAAATATTTGAAAAGTCAATACCTCTTAAAAACCCGTGCTATAAAGTCAAGGAGTATATAGGTAGCACTGAGTACGGAATGGTAAAAAATTATCGTTATTCCTTAATAAACAACTGCTATTTCTTAAAAAAAAATTCTCATACATGAAGGTCTCTAGCTGTAAAATAGGACGCTCAGTGTCTGTGGCGGAAAATCCAAGTTTCCATTTTCTTGAGATCAAGATCTGACTCATTGTGAGTTAGTGATTCTGTGTGGGGGAGGGGGGAGGGGGAGGACGGTAATGGCAGGAGCATTGATGTAATACAAACGCATAGTATTGATCTATTTGTTCTGACAGGGCAGTATTACCATACATATAAATTAAATTATTTAAAAGAGTATTTATTTTCAGTTAGTATGATATGTCTAATAGTGTATCATTTTGTAAATGGCTTATGGATAAATAAATAACTAAATAACTACCAATGACGAAAATGATTCCTGTCTTGAATAGCAAACGTTGATCAGCTGCCTTTTAATTTCTTCCTTGAAGTGCCAAGAAAGCAATCACTTTAACATCACTTATTACGCTGAATGTAACACTAAATATATGGTATGTTACTATCTGTCAACGAGTTTCAAAATAGCAGGAAAGCAATTTCCAGTAACTGTTATGGAAGGTAACCAGAAATTTGTTCTAAGCAAACGAGAAAAAAAAATTCATAGGGAAGACAAAAAAATTATATATTAAAAGCTTTGAAGCCAAAAATTTATACATATTCGACCTGAATTGGGGCTATACTTTTCTTTTCTTGAACTTCTAAAGACTGTATCAAAGAGCGAGGTTTCTTTCGTGCGATGCTTTCTTACAGAATGCGTGTAAGGTGTTGATTCCTATAGAGGCATTTTTAGCCTTCAAAATGTATTATAAGCTACAGTAAAATCCATTCCATAATTCTGCTGCAAATGGAGGTCAGTGGGTTAAGTCGGTATGTACGTCGAACTCACATAAGACTCTTCATAAAGATATGGAATTTCTGCTATCCTCCTCCGGAAATTCACCATACATTGTTGCTAGTAAACAATGTCGTAGTTCGTTAGCACAAAACTGTTACCATAACAGTAGATGACAGTGCAGAAGCGGAACACCTCAGTCTAGTCAGCTTCATGTGGAGCAGTGGGTATTCTAACATCAAAAGTAACAGAGATATTAATATTGCAATAATATTAATATTATTTAAATTATACAGTAATATTTCTTAGGAATTTAATCATTTTTTCGAGTAAATGATTTTAGTTTCGATGTAACTTCTTTCAGTTTATAATTATTGTTTTATCCAAGAAGTTGATGATCGTTAGCTAATTTCATCTCTATGAAGAACGTCGGGTGCGCAACGACTCGTCTACTGGTAGGTAGTTGACGATTAAAACAGACAGAAAATTACAGCCCAGCAGAAACCTGCCGTGGTCCCTTAGAGCCCCTTACCAGACGTTTACAACGGGTGTGAGATCGTGAGAACTTTTAGGCCAGGGTAACAGTCGAACACCGTCTGAATGGAGGTTGGTGAGGGCAGCATGAGCAACATGCGATCTAGTATTTAAATTCTTAAGTAATCTCGTAATTCTTAAAAAGTGATCAGCAATGCAAAAGTTAATTAGAAATTCAACGTTCATGGAGTACAGTCTGTTCTGTTAAATTTAAGAAAGCTGTCCTGTTAGCAATAATACAACCAATCTGACTGCGAGATAAATATAAATATAAAAAACTATCAAAAATGCTCTCTCTTAAAATTATGTCACTGTTGAAATGTTAATTTTATCACAAGCAAATTACAAATGGCCTACCTGTTTGCGCAGTTAATAAATGCTGTGGTTGCTTCTGCTATGCCAGTTAAAAATAAAAATTCAAACTACTATCAACACGATGTGCAATGCGTGCTTTAAACTATAGAAACATCCACAAAACGTCTGTGCTAATATATCACATTACTGTAATGATGATTGTCAATTAAAATTATTTTACCGAGAATCTCGGGAAACCTAAATTACGTACGTGCATCTTAAAATAAAGAGACGATTGTTGATTGATGAAAAAACAACAGAGTAACTGTATTAACGAAACTTGACATCACTAAGACAAAATATTTTAACACCTGAAATATTAAAAAGTCACTTTACATCAATAGTGGGAAAATTGGAACAAATTATCTTTAGTTTCATACAAACACGTATGCTACCTATCTCTGAAGAAAAATCAGTAAATCACACCTTGTTAAGTTTTCATAAAAATTCTACATCCCTGACCAAATCCATTACCACTCTTATAGGTCTCAGCAAATCCTTATTACAGTACCGTCTGAAATCTTGTGAATGTTTTTTTTTTTAATTCTTAATTCAAAAGTTAACTATAATGATACATGTTAACCCACTACCTAACTACATTAGTGAGTCCTAAATTTACAATCATATTACAATTAGTGCAGCTTAATTTGCTAATACTACAGGTATATTAGTACTTCTATTTTTTTCACCACTACAGGCATTTCCCATTAACTATTTACTATTTCTCTATTCTGCGTGTATCTTGGTTGCTAGTTGATTGTGACTAGTTCTCTACAGCTGTTTTCTGTGTTATGTATAAGCAAATTTATCTACACCTAAACTGATCTGCACTACCTCATTCTCAATGAATTTATAAAATATCTCTCCATAAATGAAATAATATTGCCGGCACACACCACGCCCTAAACAAATCTTACTGCATCATAAGATACAACACGACAGTTCCTTCCTCTCTCCAAGGCAGCACTCCATTCACAGGCAAAGGTTTTACTGACGGTCCCTTGCAGCACAACCTTTTTATCAGAGATGTTACACTCTATTGCTCAGATGCTATTGAAGCTTTACTTTTCCGCGTGACATCTACAACATTACCACTAACTTCCATCGTGTTGCAGTACGCAGAACCGGAACTCGTCCGAAAAGACGACGTGTTGCCACACTTACAGCTGTACCCACTAAAGAACCATATGACATGCAAAGGAAGACATAACCGTTTTGGTCTATCCTGACTCCCAAAATATAGTTAGCGGACAGTCTGCAGTAGGAGAGATTTGTTTCACATTACCAAGGATGAATAAGTGCTCATAGGTGTTAAAGTATCCATTTTAGAGCCCGTGTTTGTTAGACTTTTTGCGTCGAATGATCCTTCCTGTCATATCTATGAGTATTGACCATTACTCCTGGGATACCCTGTATATCGAATGGAAATGTTGTTATTCCTGCCTACTGCCGTTATGTCGAATTGCTGGCCATTTGCATATCCAAACACATAGTAAATGCGGTCTGACGTTTGTTGCATGCTGCCTTCGTGATATTGGAATATTAATGACCAGATATGTAGATTGACGCCTTCCTTAATCTGTGAAACCTGATAATCAATACTAGTTCACCATTTTCATCTCATTTCAGAACATTTGCCTTTACTTGAGTAAACATCAGTTTTGACAAAGCCTATACATTGGTTCGAGTGTGATGCATTGCATGTCACGCAGAACAGAATATCTTTCCTGGAGTTCCGCTTCTAAGAGGAACCAGTGGGAAGGTAAGACCACCGCCACAATTCCTGCACACAACAGGACGACGTTCGAACATCCTTCTACAGGTTATGTCGAGGCGGACTGCAGCGGCCGCTTTGCAGGCAGAGGAATCCCACACTCAGGACACACAGTGGCGGAAACGGCCCCTCCGGCTGCCGTTAAACACGGATATTCGCTTCGTTGGCTATTGCTGCCGGCGGCAGTTCGGGTGCGGGGTGAACTTTAATAGCGCTCCAGCAGAGCCCTTTCCGAAATACACTGGCTTGCCATTAATGATTGGAAAGCTCCCAGCGCTCTCTGAAAGCGAGTCAGGCGGACTCTGGACCTTGTTTAAAGCGGTCTTTCTAAATATGTCTAGGTTTCTAGAACTGAACATTCGTATCCGGCAACAATCGACTGAAGCATTAATTATCATAATTTACTGATGTCCACTAAAGTAATAAATTCATCCATAAACTGTCGCGCAACGGATAGAAATGAGCACCGACTTTTATTTCAAAACAGATGTACGAGGGCAGTTCAATAAGTAATGCAACACATTTTTTTTTCTGAAACAGGGGTTGTTTTATTCAACATTGAAATACACCAGGTTATTCTTCAATCTTTTAGCTACACAACACTATTTTTCAACGTAATCTCCATTCAATGCTACGGCCTTACGCCACCTTGAAATGAGGGCTTGTATGCCTGCACGGTACCATTCCACTGGTCGATGTCGGAGCCAATGTCGTACTGCATCAATAACTTCTTCATCATCCGCGTAGTGCCTCCCACGGATTGCGTCCTTCATTGGGCCAAACATATCGAAATCTGACGGTGCGAAATCGGGGCTGTAGGGTGCATGAGGAAGAACAGTCCACTGAAGTTTTGTGAGCTCCTCTCGGGTGCGAAGACTTGTGTGAGGTCTTGCGTTGTCATGAAGAAGGAGAAGTTCGTTCAGATTTTTGTGCCTACGAACACGCTGAAGTCGTTTCTTCAATTTCTGAAGAGTAGCACAATACACTTCAGAGTTGATCGTTTGACCATGGGGAAGGACATCGAACAGAATAACCCCTTCAGCGTCCCAGAAGACTGTAACCATGACTTTACCGGCTGAGGGTATGGCTTTAAACTTTTTCTTGGTAGGGGAGTGGGTGTGGGGCCGCTCCATTGATTGCCGTTTTGTTTCAGGTTCAAAGTGATGAACCCATGTTTCATCGCCTGTAACAATCTTTGACAAGACATTGTCACACTCAGCCACATGACGAGCAAGCAATTCCGCACAGATGGTTCTCCTTTGCTCTTTATGGTGTTCGGTTAGACAACGAGGGACCCAGCGGGAGCAAACCTTTGAATATCCCAACTGGTGAACAATTGTGACAGCACTACCAACAGAGATGTCAAGTTGAGCATTGAGTTGTTTGATGGTGATCCGTCGATCATCTCGAACGAGTGTGTTCGCACGCTCCGCCATTGCAGGAGTCACAGCTGTGCACGGCCGGCCCGCACGCGGGAGATCAGTCAGCTTTGCTTGACCTTGCGGCGATGATGACACATGCTTTGCCCAACGACTCACCGTGCTTTTGTCCACTGCCAGATCACTGTAGACATTCTGCAAGCGCCTATGAATATCTGAGATGCCCTGGTTTTCCGCCAAAAGAAACTCGATCACTGCCCGTTGTTTGCAACGCACATCCGTTACAGACGCCATTTTAACAGCTCCGTACAGCGCTGCCACCTGTCGGAAGTCAATAAAACTATACGAGACGAAGCGGGAATGTTTGAAAATATTCCACAATAAATTTCCGGTTTTTTCGACCAAAATTGGCCGATAAAAAAAATGTGTTGCATTACTTATTGAACTGCCCTTGTACGAGGGTGAGTCAAATGAAAACCTTAAATACTTTTTAAATATTATTTATAGTGCAGAAGTGGTACAAAGCTGTATCACTTTTCATAATAATCTCCACCACGCTCAATGCAAGTCCTCCAGCGTTTATAAAGTGCATAAATTCCTTTAGTAAAAAATTCTTTTGGTAGTCCGCGCAACCACTCATACATCGCGTGGCGTACCTCAACAGAACGGAAATTCTTTCCTCCCATTGCGTCTTTGAGTGGTCCAAACATATGAAAATCATTTGGGGCAAGGACTGGTGAGTATGGTGGATGAGGAAGACACTCAAAATACAGGTCTGTGATTGTTGCAACTATTGTACGGGCAGTGTGGAGCATTGCATTGTCGTGTTGCAAAAGGACACCTTCTGACGGCAATCCACGTCGCTTTGATTTGATTGCAGGCCGCAGATGATTTTTTAGGAGATCTTTGTATGAAGCACTGGTGACAGTGGTCTCTCTAGGCATATAATGCTCCAAACTGACGCCTTTTTCGTCCCAACAGAGAGTCGGCATAACCTTCCCTGCTAATGGATCTGTTCGAAAATTCTTTGGTTTTGGTGATGAGAAATGGCGCCATTCCTTTCTCGCTTTCTTCGTTTCCGGTTGGTGGACGTGAACCCAGGTTTCGTCCCCAGTAAAGATTCTTGCAAGGAAGCCATCACCTTCTCGTTCAAAGCGCCGAAGAAGTTCTTCACAAGCATCAACACGTCGTTCTCTCATTTCAGGAGTCAGCTGCCGTGGCACCCATCTTGCAGACACTTTGTGGAACTGGAGCACATCATGCACTATGTGGTGTGCTGATCCATGCCTAATCTGTAAACATGCTGCAATGTCATTCAGTGTCACTCGGCGGCTTTCCTTCACTATGGCTTCAACTGCTGCAATGTTCTGTGGAGTCACAACTCGTTGTGCCTGACCTGGACGAGGAGCATTTTCCACTGAAGTCACACCATTTGCGGACTTCCTACTCCATTGCCGGCCTGGGTGGCCGAGCGGTTCTAGGCGCTACAGTCCGGAACCGCGCTGCTGCTACGGTCGCAGGTTCGAATCCTGCCTCGGGCATGGATGTGTGTGATGTCCTTAGTTTAGTTTCGTTTAAGTAGTTCTAAGTTCTAGGGGACTGATGACCTAAGAAGCTAAGTCCCATAGTGCTCAGAGCCACTTAAACCAAACTAATTCATTCATAGACTTGCTGCTGTGACAGAGATGCATCACCGTACTGAACCTTCATTCGTCGATGAATTTCAGTAGGTTTCACACCTTCACTACGCAAAAACGAATAACTGAACGTTGTTCTTCCGTGGTGCAAGTCGCAAAGTCGCAAGTGGGGTACTGATACTGCGACAGTATGTGTGCATCTGCACTATGCTGCCACCTACAGGCCATTCTGCATGCTGTTTGTAGCACGCTTACCAACTTACCGGATAACGGCGCGAAATTTCGATTTGTTATTACAAATTTAAGGTTTTCATTTGACTTACCCTCGTAATTAGCGACACACATTTCGGCATTACTACGCATCATCAGTGAGTATATGTTTCACATCACAAACTACACTATCTTACTTGAGTAGTAGCAACATTGACAGCATCTAAATTAATATCTGTTCTTCTTGCTAGAACTGTAGTGACATCAACATGCTTTTCTTGATGAAGGTGGCATTTTTTTTTCTACCAAAGGTGTGTTTTCATAACTTGATTATTTTGTTGGTCGCATCAAATACACACAACTAGTTTCACGTTATACAGCCATTTTCAAATATAAACTTGCAACGCCAGGAAGCATGACGTTAATCACTAGCTCCGTCTCACTCCATATTTGGCGGAGATGAGGACGCCGGTTCTAAATATTTTGTTATGGAGACTAAATTTTTTTATTATTAGCTCTAGCCACTTGAATATATTAATTTTAGTTATTTTGAACGATTTAAAAGACTTTATCTTTAGGCACATACAGTTATAACCCATGCATTATATATCAGCAAGTGCATCTGATCAGAATATGCTGTAGCATCTGGTGTGGCTATACAGCGGCTGAGAGATTGTCTCCATACTCTGAATGTCATTTTCCAGCGAACTTTCAACCACATATCCCTCCCATATAACGGAATAATTCTTGAAAAGAACCCATACTATCTACTATAGCTTACCCTACACCTTCCACTGCAGATACAGGCTCATATATGCTTCTCTCATCATAACATCAGTCCTATCATCCTCTTACAAATTGTGTGTAACAACTCTACTCTTCCTATCAAGCCTACAAAATATTCTGCTGAGAGACTCCACATCCTTCTGTAACATGAACATGCAGAATATTCCACCTCAACACACCAGTAACTTACTCCGAAAACCAAACCCATATCTTTTTCAACGACCTAGAAACATTGGTCTAGCCCTTCTCTTAAATTTTTCCTAAGTGTCTGTAAATACCACAGACGATGTACAAGGTTCTACACAAAACCATCCGTTCCCCCAGTTTCTTAACCTTACCCTTAGGCAGCATGACACAAATTCATTTCTCTTAAATGGAACCTTCCTCCAAATCCATGAAACTTCACTCATATCCGGTGACACACTATACAGTTCTGACAATCCCACCTTATTACCTTAGGTAAAATAATTAAAGCCTGTTGCCGAAATACGAATATTCCCACTCAATCACTCTTAAGCTATCACAATGAACGCGTCATCTGCTCATCATTCTACCAATGCTGACCGCAAAAGTTGCCCGTAACTATATCCGCCGTAACCACTCCATACCATTCGAGTTTCTGACGCATGGAAACCCAACCTTTTCCAGCTTGTTCTGTTGCCCTTCGCTGGACGTTGACAACGCTCCCACTCCAGGAGGCTAGTATGAAAGGACCTCTCCCAGTTTACCGAGGCAGTAAAGGTTAACAGTCCACCGGAATTCCACAACAGATTGTCTGTTCTGTCTCTGACCGTGTAAGGCATCGGCGGTATAGTACGGGCTCACTTATTGGTATGGAGACTGTAAAAGGTGATGAGGTCGGGCAGCTCACAAAAAGGGCAATAAGGAGTAGCAGAGTAGGTGTGTTCTGAAATTAGAGGTACACAGTATGTGGCTGAGGGCTGCCTTTTTTGACGTTAAGCAATACCAAAGGTCATACATTATATGTATAGGGACCTTATCTAAAGTGCTCAGTAATAACACAGCCTGGCACGAAGTTACTTGGATTATAATGAAGTCAGTCCCGTATTAGGTGAAGAAATTTGATGGTATTCAGTTAAGCGGAAGAGACAGTGCTGAACCTCGAAATACCTGTCAGGGTGACTAGTGGGGGGGAGGGGGGGTCACGATGAAATCTTATAGCATGATTGGTGGCGTAGTGAGAGAAGATAGTACCCGTCGAGCACACGAGATGACGAACATAAACAAGCGACAGTATCGTACCGTATTCGAGATAATGTACACTTTAACCGCTCTAAGCGAAAGGCGACAGTGTCTATACAAAAACGTGTTCTCAACGGAAGTTAAGCTGCACCTGTTGGTCATTGTGGAGGCTAAATTAGAATGGTCTGGAGGCGTCGTTTCTGCTTCAGATACCTAACACTGCGGCCGTTCAAAACTACAGGGTGTTTCAAAATGACCGGTATATTTGAAACGGCAATACAAACTAAACGAGCAGCGATAGAAATACACCGTTTGTTGCAATATGCTTGGGACAACAGTACATTTTCAGGCAGACAAACTTTCGAAATTACAGTAGTTACAATTTTCATCAACAGATGGCGCTGCGGTCTGGGAAACTCTATAGTACGATATTTTCCACATATCCACCATGCGTAGCAATAATATGGCGTAGTCTCTGAATGAAATTACCCGAAACCTTTGAAAACGCGTCTGGCGGAATGGCTTCACATGCAGATGAGATGTGCTGCTTCAGCTGTTCAATTGTTTCTGGATTCTGGCGGTACACCTGGTCTTTCAAGTGTCCCCACAGAAAGAAGTCACAGGGGTTCATGTCTGGCGAATAGGGAGGCCAATCCTCGCCGCCTCCTGTATGTTTCGGATAGCCCAAAGCAATCACACGATCATCGAAATATTCATTCAGGAAATTAAAGACGTCGGCCGTGCGATGTGGCCGGGCACCATCTTGCATAAACCACGAGGTGTTCGCAGTGTCGTCTAAGGCAGTTTGTACCGCCACAAATTCACGAAGAATGTCCAGATAGCGTGATGCAGTAATCGTTTCGGATCTGAAAAATGGGCCAATGATTCTTTGGAAGAAATGGCGGCCCAGACCAGTACTTTTTGAGGATGCAGGGACGATGGGACTGCAACATGGGCTTTTCGGTTCCCCATATGCGCCAGTTCTGTTTATTGACGAAGCCGTCCAGGTAAAAATAAGCTTCGTCAGTAAACCAAATGCTGCCCACATGCATATCGCCGTCATCAATCCTGTGCAGTATATCGTTAGCGAATGTCTCTCGTGCAGCAATGGTAGCGGCGCTTAGGGGTTGCCGCGTCTGAATTTTGTGTGGATAGAGGTGTAAACTCTGGTGCATGAGACGATACGTGGACGTTGGCGTCATTTGGACCGCAGCTGCAACACGGCGAACGGAAACCCGAGGCCGCTGTTGGATCACCTGCTGCACTAGCTGCGCGTTGCTCTCTGTGGTTGCCGTATGCGGTCGCCCTACCTTTCCAGCACGTTCATCCGTCACGTTCCATGTCCGTTGAAATTTTTCAAACAGATCCTTTATTGTATCGCTTTTCGGTCCTTTGGTTACATTAAACCTCCGTTGAAAACTTCATCTTGTTGCAACAACACTGTGTTCTAGGCGGTGGAATTCCAACACCAGAAAAATCCTCTGTTCTAAGGAATAAACCATGTTGTCTACAGCACACTTGCACGTTGTGAACAGCACACGCTTACAGCAGAAAGACGACGTACAGAATGGCGCACCCACAGACTGCGTTGTCTTCTATATCTTTCACATCACTTGCAACGCCATCTGTTGTTGAAAATTGTAACTACTGTAATTTCGAAAGTTTGTCCGCCTGAAAATATACTGTTGTCCCAAGCATATTGCAACAAACGGTGTATTTCTATCGCTGCTCGTTTAGTTTTTATTGCCGTTTCAAATATACCGGTCATTTTTGAAACACCCTTTATTTGGAGGTGCAGGGGCCAAAGCCCACCTGCTGCGACATAGGGAAGCGACCATGACTTTCTCCCAGACGTTGCAGACATTACTTCAATCCCAGCCATCACAATACTGTTCTTTACTGTGCCCCTACTCCTCCAAGGGTAAGAGGAAGAGAACATTTAAGACTTGAAGAGTTTTTAACGGTTGCTGTGATTTTGTGCAAATTATCTACTTTTCTCTGAAAACAGGCAAAATACGATTCAAAATTTCAATTTCTCATGGCTTTATAAATAATTACAAACTTTTTTCTCTTCAAAATTTTTAACAGGTTAATTTGCATCTGAAACTTTAGAAAACTCGACATAAAATTTATAGCAAAAAATTAATGGACTGATAAGTTGTTGTTATTTGCTCTTTCCTTTGTTTGCTGGCCGCAGTGGCCGAGCGGTTCTAGGCGCTTCCGTCTGGAACCGCGTGACCGCTACGGTCACAGGTGCGAATCCTGCCTCAGGCATGGATGTGTGTACTGTCCTTAGGTTAGTTAGGTTTAAGTAGTTCTAAGTTCTAGGGGACTGATGACCACAGATGTTAAGTCCCATAGTGCTCAGAGCCATTTGAACCATTTTCTTTTTGTTTGAGGTCTAGGGCAGCCACGCCCCTGCACGCGCCCTTACAAGCTGCAAGACAGCCACAGACCTTAGACTGCACTCCTGTTAACGTGATGAGAAACAGCGACGGCATCAGTTTATTGGCAGCCAGACTTGGCCATGAAATACCCATACTTGTGCTCACCCAAGATTACTGTTACCCATTACTATTACTGATTTTCTAAACGTACTGACGCGAACTATAGGCTAGTGGAACTCCTAGGGCTGTGATCCATACAGGTTCGATTCAGGTCTCCAGCTTTGTAGCTCATCAGACACAATCCGATTTCGAAATATCTGTCCCAAGAAATCCACCACTAACCACTGGTGTACCCATCGCTCCCAAATCCTTATTCTAGCCGATAGTCACTATCTCAACCCTTACAATCCTTCCAACACGAGGCTTACTTTCTAAACCCCAAAATCACGAGTGCAGTCAGCAGTCGTAATTTTGTTCCATACCTTTAATACAACTGTTTAACTGTCCCTCCAACTATGTCGTCACATCTCGAAAGAATATTATTCTCTACTCTCACGAAGACAGACTTGTAGGACACTGACAATGGCAAGTTATCTTTCACGTCTGCAACTTTCATTGTTGAAATTATTTTGTCTGTTATTAACTCGCCGGTTCATTGAAAAGATACATGGCTATACAAAGCTACTGATTGCTAGAAACTTAAGCGTCTTAGGGACATTCCAACTAGTTAAAATGTCATAGAGTGGCTACACCTCCACTCTCTTTGAGCAAAATTAAATTCGCGTCCTGTCCACTCGTACTAGCTTCGTTTTTTTCTCAAAATGCAATGTTTTCATTGATATTCCATTTTTAAAATGTTGTCACTGAACTTTAAATAAAACAAACTTAGTATGCAGTTGTGTTACAACTTTACCTTTATGATCAAAATATTTAGATTTACATAAATGATCCGTTCTGCAGATAAAATAAAGCTTGAGGAGCAGTTTTATAAGCTGCGAATAATGGGTTTCCTCCCCAAATTCAGTTGCTGTAAAAAGATAGTTGCCGTTTACAAGCAAAGAACTTCCCAACAACTGCTGTGACCTGTTCTTGGAGGGCTTTCATAACTATGTGCCTTAGCAGAATAAGAGTTTAGGTCCAGAGCAAATTTTCTTGTCTGTCGAGAATATTGTGATATTTTACCATTAGCTTGAAGCTCCAGGACCTTCTTCAACAGAATCGATATATCTTCACTTTTTAACATTTAAAATATTCGGTTACATACTCATTTTTGAAACCAGCAACTGATGTTCCTAAGTGCAATATTTTTCTTTTGTATCGCACTCGAAGTTGCTATATATACTTCTACAGTAGCACATTCTCTGCTTGTACGCTAATATATTGTGCTTCCAGCTTTTTTGGATATGGAGAAGAAAAACTATATCATTTTAAACAGATGTACTGGGCACTGAATCAATAACATTCCACCATAAGATTAAAATAAAACTACTGCATCCATATCAATAAGATAAGAATATGGATTAACATTAAATTATAAGTACACTAAATGCTGATAATGAGACACGTCAGCGTAGCGGCGAGCGCTAACGTGCTGCTTCCTGGACTCGGGTAGGAGCGCAGGCCCTGTATCGAATCCGCCCGGAGGATGAACGACGAGGGCCAGTATGCCGGCCAGCCTGGATGTGGTTTTCAGGCGGTTTTTCACGTCCCACTAGGTGAATACCGGGCTGGTCCCCCCCGTTCCACCCCAGTTTCACGACTCCCAGACATTTTAAAACGTTTGCACTATTTCCTGGTTTAACCTCGATGCAGACAGCTGGGGTACACCAGTTATGTTCTGGGGGGTCCGGGGTGGCGGCAGCAAGGGCATCCGGCCACCCTCTGCAACTAACACTGCCACATCCATAATAACATGGCCCACCCCGCGTTGGAGCGGGACAAAGGCCGAAAGAAAGAAATGCTGATAATGTTTTGTTAATAGCATTGTCATGTAAACCGACGAAGCTCGGTTTCTGGGTAATGGTTGTAATCTTTTATTTGCAATTATATTGGAAAAGTAACAGTAGTTGGTATTGCTGTGGACAAAATTTCTCCGTTAATGTAAGTCGGTGATTGTAAACTGAATTCGCACTGGGAATTAAATTCTCGAATCAATATTTTGTTGCCATGTATGTATTTTTGCACGGTACACAGAGTTAAGACATTTCAAAAGTGGTTTTTTTTTTCTTTTCATTCGCCTGTATTATGAGTGGTTTGATACAGTGAGCCACCAATTCTTCTCCTGCGCCCACATTTCGATTTCAAAGAAGCACTTGTCCTCATTTATTGGTTGATTTCATTCCAATCACTGCCTCCCTCTGCAGCTTTCACCCACTACAGTTCTCTCTAGAACGACGGAAGAAGTTATTCCATGACGCCTTAACAAGTGTTTATCATCACGTCTCTTCTTCACGTCAGAGTTTTCCATATGTTCTCTACTTCACCAGTTCACCAGCCCACCATATCATTCCTTATCCTCTAACTATTCTTGAACATCTTTCTATTATACCGCATCTCAGACTCTCCGATTCTCTTTTTTAATTTTTCCCGAAGTCTTCACACCGAAGATACAACGAAGAAAGTTCGAGAAAGATTCAAGAATGCGATAACAGTTCAGGGTGAAAGGATGATATTTGATGGAGACATTGCTTTCCTCATTGACATTTTTTACCTTACAATGCTTAGCTCCGGTCGTACTTTCAGAGAAAACTCTTGCTGAAATTACAGCGCCTCTGGTAATTTGTTTGAAGACATGAAGAAAGCCGTCATACTTTATAGGTTGTACAGTTGCAATTCTGCCGTCTCCGTAAAACTCCGTTACATACGTTCTCTTCTGAAAATCATGCAAAGGAAGAAGGAGAGTAATGCGTCATTGATGTAAGATTGGAGATTACTGGTAAAATGATTCTAGAAAATACTGCCTTCGCTAATGTCAAAGTAGGCCATCCCGTGTCGCGTCGTGTTGCGCTAACTTGAAAAGTGCTGCGCAACATTAATTCATGTGAATAGGAAAATAACGACTAAGAAATTCAATTAACTGTAGAAATTTTTGAGTCGAAAAGAGTATAGTTGTTTCCAAAATATTATCAACCCATGATAACATATACAACGGTAGTGCTCAGCACACATGGCTCAAAAAGATTCGACTCATGAGAACTTGAAACAAAATGAAATCACAATATGTCGAAAAACAGTGAGTAAAATTATTTAATATATCCTCAATTTCAGTAGATGATGTTCAGTTTACCTTTAGGAACGTTAAAGCGTTCGACAACGTACAATGGAGGACGATGTTCGAAATTCATTCCCATTCTTCTGCGTATTATAATTGTCAAGAACATGGATACTTGAGGTGATAGGCTGACTGCGCTATAGTTCTCGACCTTAACTGCCTGCGCCATGAATGATAAGATGTGACAAATTTTCGTAAGTGTGATGGTATCCAGAACGAAATTTTCACTCTGGAGTGGATTGTGCGCTGGTACGAAGCTTCCTGGCAGATTATAACGGTATGCCAGACCGAGACTCGAACTCGGGACCTTTGCCTTTACCAGGCAAGTACTTTACCGACAGGGCTACCGAAGCACGACTCACGACCCCTCCACAGGAGGGGCTGGTGGAAGTACAGCTGTGAGGACAAGTTGTGAGTCGTGCTTGGGTAGCTCAGTCGGTAGAGCACTTACCTTGGAAAGGCAAAGGTCCCGTGTTCGAGTCTCGGTCTGGCGCACCGTTATAACCTGCCAGGAAGTTCCAGTGCGATGGCATGTTAGCAATCTCATAGACCCTTACACACCAACTTGAATATACGTTTGTCTGGCACTTTCCCCAATGATCTTAGAAATTCCGAAGGAATAGTACCTATCCCTTCCGCTTTATTTGGTCGCAAATTTTCAAAAGCTCTACTTCATGCTGACTCTAATACTGAATTCCCTATGTCTTGCATATCGACTCCCGCTTCTTCTTCTGTCACGTCATCAAACAACTCCTCCCCCTCGAGAGCCCTTCGGTCTACTCTTTCCACCCTTCCGCTCTTTCCTCTATGTTTCAAAATGGAATCCCTTTGGCATGGTTGTTGTTGACGCCCTTGCTTTTAATTCCACCGATGATTGTTTTCTGTTTTCTTTATGCTGAATCAGATCTTCCGACGATTATTTCTTTTTCTATTTTCTAACATTTTCCTATAGCTATTTATCCTCGGCTTCCATATACGTCCTACTCATTTTATTCATAAGTGACTTATATTGCTGTCTTTCCTCAACCGTACACTAAAGGCTTTCATTACTGGATGTCTTAATTGTTGTTGATTCTTCCTGATTGTATGGACGTCGTCCATGAAATTTGTTCCTTTCATAACGTTTCATCATGAGCTGTGCTGCACATCTCATTTCCCTGTACAGTTTTGCACTCACTTTCTTCGTCGATCAATTGCCGCATGTTTCTGTTACTTAAGATTCCTTCGCAGTTGCCTTCTTTGTACTCATACCTGTCCAACTTCCGCGGTTGCCATTTTAGTGAACAGCCTACTGTGATATTTATTATTGCAGTTCCTTTAGCCTTAGAGAGCTTCAAACGCACGTCATAGACATTTATTCATTCTTCAGTATTTCAGTATCCGAATTCATACTAGACTGATTATTCCGGACGATCATCTTAAACTTCAATCTACTTTTCATCATTATTAAACAGCGTTCTGAGTCTATATCTGCTGCTAGGTACGCCTTACAATGAAACACCTAGTTTCGGAATCTCAGTCTGACTGAGTTAATCCAGTTGGAAACTTTCCCCCTCTCAAGGTGTTTTTAAAAAAATACCTACGTCTCTTGTGATTTTTATCAGTGTCTTCTAGCGGAATTTCCACTACAGAGCGAGTACGTTTTCTGCCGTAGCTCTCCCTTCCTTTCCCTACTGCTGCGTCCCGTTCCCCAGTTGGTTATCTCCCTGTACTTAATGAATTACCTATTCGACATCTTCATGCGCTCTCCCTGTCTCTAGTTCTACTTCTGCCATTGTCATTGAAACCTTATCTATTATTGTTTGCGATTGTTTCCTGTCTATTCAGATGACAACAAACCTATGTCTGAACCGTTCACGGTAATTTACTCTATGCCCCACATTCCTATCAATAACAAATCTTCCACCCGTTACATCGTTTTCTGCTGCAGGTTGATATTGCCTTATATTCGTTCGACCACAAATTCTTACCTTCCCCTCATTTCACGTCATTGAAGTTTCGAAAGACATTTACAGCAAGACACGAAGTCTCTATAGCGGTCCTGCCCAGCTCCTATTTAAGGAGATGGGGTAAAATAAAAGTCCTGTAACAGTCACAGATTCGGGTTCCTTAGAGTATTACGAGTTCAACGGTAATAGGCTCGTGGCTATACATCCCTTTATTAAAAAGATGATGACTTTAATTGGCTTCAGTATTTCCTTAAATATAATTTTCTCAACGTGTAAATAATAAATTTCAGCTATCAGACGTACTTTTTAAATTTTATTGGCAGTTCTAGATTTCAGCTAGAAACTAGCCATTCTCAATGCATTATCATTTTTGATCAATGCATGTAATGTCTGTTGGTCGGGCTTCATCTATCTGACGTAATTTAAATATTTTAATAATAATAACGGACACACAAGGAGTGAACATGGAAATTTTATTACTTGATGATAAATATGAAATAAGTCGGACGACAATCCCGCCTTCCGCAAACAGTAGCATTCAATGAACTGTGGATGAAGCCCTACTAACAGGCATTACATGCATTTATCAGAAATGATAGTGCATTGAGAATGGCTAGTTTCAAACTGAAATCTAGATCTGCCCATAAAATTTAAAAATGACGACTGATAGCTGAAACCTATTATTTACAAGTCAATATAACAGTCGCTGCGTGCAACAGCCTTCTGAATGGAAGGAAACCTGATAATCTCAAGTCATCTGGACCGCGCGGGATTAGCCGAGCGGTCTGAGGCGCAACAGTCATCGAGTGTGCGGCTGGTCCGGCGGAGGTTCGAGTCCCCCCTCGGGCATGGGTGTGCGTGTTTGTCCTTAGGATAATTTAGGTTCAAATGGCTCTGAGCACTATGGGACTTAACTTCTGAGGTCATCAGTCCCCTAGAACTTAGAACTACTTAAACCAAACTATCCTAAGGACATGACACACATCCATGCCCGAGGAGTGTGTAAGCTTAGGGACTGATGACCTTAGCGGTTAAGTCCCATAAGATTTCACACACATTTTGAACATTCAAGTCATCGATGACTATAGATAGCTTTATTGAGCACAGGACTATCAAGTGGTGGGGACTGAGAAATTTTTGGGTTCACCTATGAGTTTTATCATAAATTCATCTAACTGACGTATAACTGCAGAAGATATAGTTCCCGTTGATTCAAAAGTCCACGCCATGGCGACGCTTGCATGGAGGGGCACAAGCCTCTCCGTTGGCCAGTAGCCTGGAGCCACCCCAGTAACGCCAACCTGTGCGTGGATCGGCCGAACTGCCTCTCTGTTGATAGTCTAGGCGACCGTCGGAATTCACCCCACCACTCCTGTTGGCAGCGAAAACCTTTTGCTCTCTGAGGAAATGTACAGAGTGCGAGGGCTCCAGGTTACAGAGCTACTGAGGGACGCCCTCTCGGTCTCAGTTCGTAACACAACATTGTAGGCTGTATTTCGTGACCAGCATTCGCTCGGAGGTATCCACCATTTAACGTTTCAAGTGTTCATCTACATCTACATCTACATCCGTACTCCGCAAGCCACCAGACGGTGTGTGGCGGAAGGTACCTTGAGTATATCTATCGGTTCTCCCTTCTATTCCAGTCTCGTATTGTTCGTGGAAAGAAGGATTGTCGGTATGCTTATGTGTGGGATCTGATCTCTCTGATTTTATCCTCATGGTCTCTTCGCGAGATATACGTAGGAGGGAGCAATATACTGCTAGACTCTTCGGTGAAGGTATGTTCTCGAAACTTCAACAAAAGCCCGTACCGAGCTACTGAGCGTCTCTCCTGCATAGTCTTCCACTGGAGTTTATCTATCATCTCCATAACGCTTTCGCGATTACTAAATGATCCTGTAACGAAGCGCGCTGCTCTCCGTTGGATCTTCTCTATCTCCTCTGTCAACCCTGTCTGGTACGGATCCCACACTGCTGAGCAGTATTCAAGCAGTGGGCGAACAAGCGTACTGTAACCTACTTCCTTTGTTTTCGGATTGCATTTCCTTAGGAATTTTCCAGTGAATCTCAGTCTGGCATCTGCTTTAGCAACGATCAACTTTATATGATCATTCCATATTAAATCACTCCTAATGCGTACTCCCAGATAATTTATAGAATTAACTGCTTCCAGTTGCTGACCTGCTGTTTTGTAGCTAAATGATAAGGGACCTATCTTTTTATGTATTCGCAGCACATTACATCTGTCTACATTGAGATTCAATTGCCACCCCCCCTCTCCCCCCAAGGTGTCAAACAGACAGATTTTTACTCAGTTATTGACATGTCATTCGGGGTAGAACTCACATACCGTAGGTGACCCTATGTGAGATGCAAATATCATCTTCACGGTTTTATCAATGTTTATAGGGTCATCATTTTCTCGCTGCCCCTGTCCGTGTGTTCGCAACGTGTTCCCACTCATGGTTCTTCACCGTAATACGTGATTCGAATCCTGGAGTTCATCTTTCTTAAGGTATATCAAGTCAGAACTAAATGCTGGGATAGTTATCGTTATCTTTGTTCGTATTTTCTGTCTTTCCGTGGACTTGTGGCTTGATCCACAGCAAGCCTGTGTAGTCCGAAATTGCGAAGTGGCTGGTTGCAATTGTTTGTATCGAGACTGCCTCTCGTTAAACGTGTTTTTTCGAGAATATATCTGCTTGTTTTTTACCTGTCTGTTGCTGGTCTGTAGTGTCCCATGTTCTTTTCATTTACCAGTTAATTTCAGTCAGCAATCGAAATCCCTGCAGTAAATGAAGAAGAATCCGGAGAGCAACAGATCATCAGGTGAGGTTTATCTAATCTGATGGTAGCCAAGATGTTGACAGGCAGAACTAATCTGTACTTTCATTTCCATTCCTACGAAGCCAAAAGAAACGAGTAAGCTACAATCCAAGCTATATTTAGATTGAGCATTTCAATTCCCTTTACAGATTTTCTGGCTTTCCTACCAGCATCTCACACTTCTATCTGCCATTTGTAGGATGTTATCGCTTTGTATTTTCTTCGATCTTTCTCTCAAGGTTACTTCCCCATTAGTAGGTCCCACCCAGTGACCTGAATGAATGAGAGACT
The DNA here is from genome assembly GCF_023864275.1 of Schistocerca cancellata. Lineage (NCBI taxonomy): Eukaryota > Metazoa > Arthropoda > Insecta > Orthoptera > Acrididae > Schistocerca > Schistocerca cancellata. Next base: position 77,537,779 of record NC_064632.1, read on the forward strand.
AATTCGAAATCTATTCCAAATGGAGAGATTACACTGACAGCATTTCAAATACGGGCTCCACCTATTTTTAATGCTTACTGCATACTCATGCTGTATATCAGTTCTGATTATTCTGCTTTTATGGTTAGTTTCCCAACGCAAGGAGCTGCCCTGAATCTCGGTCCACTCATCCACTCCTTTTGACTAGGCGTTTGGTAGAACGAAAATCACTGTACTGCGGGTCTTTAGAATGTAGTAAGTGAAATTTTTTGCTGTTTGGGTAGTAATATAACTGATGATGGCCGAAGTAGAGAGAATATAAAATGTAGGCTGGTAATGGCAAGGAAGGTGCCTTTGAAGATGAGGAATTTGTTAACATCGAATATAGATTGAAGTGTTAGGTAGTATTTACTGAAGGTGTTTGCCCGGAGTGTAGCCTTGTACACACGCGAAACGTGGACGATAAACACCAGAATAGAATAGATTTTTTGCAATGTGCTGCAACAGAATAATGCTGAAGATTATATATGTAACTAATGAAGAAATATTGAATATAACTGAGTAGAAAGAAATTTGTGGCATAATTTGACTGAAAGAAGGGATGGGTTGATGGGACGCATTCTGAGACATCAAGGAAACGTCAATTTAGTACTGATAGGAAGTGTGTTGGGTATTGAGAGGGGGGGGGGTTAATGGAAGATGTACACGAAGAGACGAGTACAGTAATATGGTTCAGGTGGATGTAAATTGCAGTAGTTATTTCGAGATAAAGGGGCTTTTCCCAGACTGGTGTGGCGTGGAGAGCTACATCAGACCAGTGTTCGGACTGAAGATGAAAACAACAGTAACAACCTACTGAGGAAACAGGAGGTCTGTAGACACATTTAATTGATTTAGAGGGGAGGAGATGCGAAGACCTAGGTGATTCAGTATTATTGACAGAGCTTTGGAAGACGCGTGATAAAACAAGACAAGAGTGGTAGATAACATTCTCCCAGGATTTCCAGCCCATCGGGCATGTGACAACTTAATGATTTTTAAAGTATTAAAAAACTAGAAACCCGCCTCGATTGCGAAAAAAGCACCTAGAGTTAACCTAGGTTTCGGCGTAGATAACTACACCTTCTTCTTCAGAACAATAAAACCCACAACTGTCTAAGAAGACCTTTGTCAACGATTAAAAGAACACCACAGTATACATTTATAAACGAAAAAAAAGTAAAACACAAACACTACATATGTACAAAGTCTAAACCGTTACTTAACTTAATGGTGAGGTGGAGGTTACACCATTAAGTTAAGTAACGGTTTAGACTTTGTACATACGTGCTGTTTGTGTTTTCCTTTTTTTTCGTTGCGATGTTGAAGGTTCTTAGATTTTTAAAGTGTGTGTAACTGTGAGGTTGCAGAAGTACCATCGGACGCTCGGAAGACTATCATCTGCACAGTCGCTTTCACAAGCACATAATTGCGATATCTGTCGTACAAACGGACTGATAGTACTTTCACCCAACTTTCTGACGATGATGACGAACTGCACTAGACTAGGGAGCACGGTTTTAGAGCCACAGAGATTACACCTGAGATGCCCGTTTACAGACAGAGTGATAATGATGAGACGGAAAGGTAATGGCTACCGGCCTCTGTCGCTCCCTTGCATTGCAGCTTCATAGAGAAGGTAACTTACGTAACAAATTTTGTGTCTTTGTATTTCCCGTTGCGATTTTAACCGTCGGCAGCTGTGTATTAGCCCATTACGAGGCGGTACACACCTTCGCGGCCCCGCCAGAGACGGCGGCGCCGGCCGGGCGAAATGCCTTTCCGATCGCATGCCACCGCCCTGCTCCACGTAACGCGGGGCTGCCCATAACCGTTCTCTTTTACGCGCGCACGGTGCACTGTGCCTCGCCTTGCCGTCTGTCAGCACCGGGAGGCCGGCACACACGCGAGGGAATCAGGCCGGCGACATTTAAACACCGTCGACCGTATCCGCCGGCCATGGAAAGCCCCACATTTTCCGGGCGCCCCGACACTAACGCCAGCGGGCAGCGCGCACAGTATAGCCGGCAGGTGAACAATGCTGCCAACCCCTCGGCGTGCGGGAGGTAGGCGCCCGCGGGGCGTGGCCGGCCGCGGCCGAGATAAATGCCGGAAGCGGGGGGCCACCTCGCTGATAGCGAGGCGCCGGGGGCTCTGGGATCTGGGGAGGGTGAGGGGGGGGGGGGCTGGCCCATCAGCCGCCGCCGCTGCGTGCCGGAGGCCAGTCGTAGGCGTGATGGATCGCCCTCCTGCGGTCAACTGTCGTCCCGAGGTAGCTGCCACTGGCCACAGACACACAGATAACGAGATAAACGCGACGCGCGTACAGTTGATTTGGAGACAGTAGTTACTTACCTATAAGCGTCGAAGGTCATCAGAAGCAGGCACTAACAGAAAATAGTACCATTTTACACCACTGGCCATTAAAATTGCTACACCAAGAAGAGATGTAGATAATAAACGGGTATTCATTCGACAAATATTTTATACTAATACTAACATGTGATTACATTTTCACGCAATTTGGGTGCATAGATCCTGAGAAATCGATACCCAGAACAACCACCTCTGGCCGTAATATCGGCTTTGATTCACCTGGGCATTGAGTCAAACAGAGCTTGGATGGCGTTTACAGGTACAGCTTCCCATGCAGCTTCAACACGATACCACAGTTCATCAAGAGTAGTGACTGGCGTATTGTGACGAGCCAGTTGACGGCCACCATTGACCAGACGTTTTCAGTTGGTGAGGGATCTGGAGAATGTGCTGGCCAGGGCTGCAGTCGTGCATTTTATGTATCCAGAAATGCCCGTACAGGACCTGCAACATGCGGTCGTGCATTATCCTGCTGAAGTGTTGGGTTTCGCAGGGATCGAATGAAGGGTAGAGCCACGGGTTGTAACACATCTGAAATGTAACGTCCGCTGTTCAATGTGCCGTCAATGGGAACAAGAGGTGACCGAGACGTGTAACCAATGGCACCGCATACCATCACGCCGGGTTATACGCCAGTTTGGCGATGATGAATACACGCTTCCAATGTGCGTTCACCGCGATGTCGCCAAACACGGATGACACCATCATGATCTGTAAACAGAACCTGGATTCATCCGAAAAAATGACGTTTTGCCATTCGTGCACCCAGGTTCGTCGTTGAGTACACCGTCGCAGGCGCTCCTGTCTGTGATGCAGAGTCAAGAGTAACCGCAGCCATGGTCTCCGAGCTGATAGTCCATGCTGCTGCAAATGTCGTCGAACTGTTCGTGCAGATGTTGTCTTGCAAACGTCCCCATCTGTTGACTCAGGGATCGACACGTGGCTGCACGATCCGTTACAGCCATGCGGATACGATGCCTGTCACCTCGACTGCTAGTGATACGTGTCCGTTGGGAACCTGCACGGCGTTTCGTATTACCCTCCTGAAACCACCGATTCCATATTCTGCTGTCACTGGATCTCGACCAGCGCGAGCAGCAATGTCGCGATACGATAAACGGCAATCGCGATAGGCTGCAATCCGACCTTTATCAAAGTCGGAAACGTGAGGGTCGCATTTATCCTCCTTACATGAGGCATCACAACAACGTTTCGATAGGCAACGCCGGTCAGCTACTGTTCGTGTATGAGAAATCGGTTGGAAACTTTCCTCATGTCAGCACGTTGTAAGTGTAGTCACCGGCGCCAGCCTTGTGTGAAAGGTCTCAAAAGCTAATCATTTGCATATCACAGCATCTTCTTCCTGTCGGTTAAATTTCTTGTCTGTAGCACATCATCTTCGTGGTGTAGCAATTTTAATGGCCAGTAGTGTACTAAATCTCTACACTGAGGAAGCCGTAAAGAAAATAAAGCACAAACTTGAAAGGTAATTGTAGCTCAGGCAGAAGAAATAAAACGTGGAAAGGATAGAAGAACTATATAAAGAAAGTAAACTTGAAGATAGTACAGGGCTATTACAAATGATTGAAGCGATTTCATAAATTCACTGTAGCTCCATTCATTGACATATGGTCACGACACACTACAGATACGTAGAAAAACTCATGAAGTTTTGTTCGGCTGAAGCAGCACTTCAGGTTTCTGCCGCCAGAGTGCTCGAGAGCGCAGTGAGACAAAATGGCGACAGGAGCCGAGAAAGCTTATGTCGTGCTTGAAATGCACTCACATCAGTCAGTCATAACAGTGCAACGACACTTCAGGACGAAGTTCAACAAAGATCCACCAACTGCTAACTCCATTCGGCGATGGTATGCGCAGTTTAAAGCTTCTGGATGCATCTGTAAGGGGAAATCAACGGGTCGGCCTGCAGTGAGCGAAGAAACGGTTGAACGCGTGCGGGCAAGTTTCACGCGTAGCTGGACGTGCTGGAAAATTGGCTCATGCCACAACTGGAGACCGACAGAGCCGACTTCATCTTTCAACAGGATGGTGCTCCACCGCACTTCCATCATGATGTTCGGCATTTCTTAAACAGGAGATTGGAAAACCGATGGATCGGTCATGGTGGAGATCATGATCAGCAATTCATGTCATGGCCTCCACGCTCTCCCGACTTAACCCAATGCGATTTCTTTCTGTAGGATTATGTGAAAGATTCAGTGTTTAAGCCTCCTATACCAAGAAACGTGCCAGAACTGCGAGCTCGTATCAACGATGCTTTCGAACTCATTGATGGGAACATGCTGCGCCGTGTGTGGGAGGAACTTGATTATCGGCTTGATGTCTGCCGGATCACTAAAGGGGCACATATCGAACATTTGTGAATGCCTAAAAAAACTTTTTGAGTTTTTGTATGTGTGTGCAAAGCGTTTTGAAAATATCTCAAATAATAAAGTTATTGTAGAGCTGTGAAATCGCTTCAATCATTTGTAATAACCCTGTATTGTGACAATACATAGAAAGTGTACTACGATAGGTTAAGCGATGGGATACTGAGAGAGGGCTTGAGTCTAAACAATTCCCACAAGGTAGGCGGCATTCTGTTATAACAATAAGGATACTAGGGAGAACCGACTGTGACAAACGTTTTCCACCTGGTAGGCATACGTCAGAAGCAGCACTCCGGAGAAACAGCCTTGGACGTCCAGAAGAATGTATTAGTTCCGATTCGAAGAAAGTGTGAATATTACCGAACCATCAGTTTAGTAAGTCGTGACTGTGAAACATGCTGACCTCCAGAAAAGTGAGGCATCCAGAAGTGGAGGAGGAATCGAAAGGAAAATTCACAGTCTGAGATGGTAAATGGTGTTATCTCAGAGGTTACAGCAGAGAAATAAGTTTACAAAGATTTTAGCATTATTATCCCACTTAAAGTACCATGTTGCATAGCGTTTGGTCTGGATGGATTCTCTGATTCGGTCGGGAAGTGTGTCGTGAAATCGTTGTATCCTCTCCTGAATGTAGCTGGTTCTAAACTGTCGTAAATGGTCCTTAATGTCCTGGACACTGGCACTGGGACGTAACTGACTTCGGAGTTGGTCCAACACACGTTCTAACGAGGACAGACCTGCGGATCCTGATAGCCATAGCGATATCTCAACAGCACGCAGACGGGTCATAAGACGCGTGCCGTTTCTGCATCTACATCTACATACATACTATGCAATCCACCATACAGTGCGTGGCGGAGGGTACCTCGTACTCGTGGTCGTGCGGTAGCATTGTCGCTTCCCGCGCCCGGTTTCCCGGGTTCGATTCCCGGCGGGGTCAGGGATTTACTCTGCCTCGTGATGACTGGGTGTTGTGTGATGTCCTTAGGTTAGTTAGGTTTAAGTAGTTCTAAGTTCTAGGGGACTGATGACCATAGATGTTAAGTCCCATAGTGCTCAGAGCCATTTCAACCATTTTTTGGTACCTCGTACCACAACTAGCATCTTCTCTCCGTGTTCCACTCCTAAACAGAACGAGGGAAAAATGACTGCCTATATGCCTCTCTACGAGCCCTAATCTCTCTTATCTTATCTTTGTGGTCTTTCCACGACATGTAAGTTGGCGGCAGTAAAATTGTACTGTAGTCAGCCTCAAATGCAGGTTCTCTAAGTTTCCTCGGTAGCGATTCACGAAAAGAACGCCTCCTTTCCTCTAGGGACTCCCACCCGAGTTCCTGAAGCATTTCCGTAACACTCGCGTGAAGATCAAACCTACCAGTAACAAATCTAGCAGCCCGCCTCTGAATTGCTTCTATGTCCTCCCTCAATCCGACCTGATAGGGATCCCAAACGCTCGAGTAGTACTCAAGAATAGGTTGTATTAGTGTTTTATAAGCAGTCTCCACTACAGATGAACCACATCTTCCCAAAATTCTACCAATGAACCGAAGACGACTATCCTCCTTTCCCACAACCGCCATTAATTGCTTGTCCCACTTCATATCGCTCAGCAATGTTACGCCCAATATTTAATCGACGTGACTGTGTCAAGCGCTTCACTACTGATGGAGTATTGAAACATTACAGCATTCTTTTTCCTATTCATCTGCATGACCTGTTCGAGTCATCTAGTATCCTCCTACAGTCACTCAACGACGACACCTTCCCGTACACCACAGCATCATCAGCAAACAGCCGCACATTGCTATCCACCCTGTCCAAAAGATCATTAATGTAGATAGAAAACAACAGCGGATCTACCACACTTCCCTGGGGCACTCCAGATGATACCCTCACCTCCGATGAACACTCACTATCGAGGTCAACGTACTTTGTTCTATTACTTAAGAAGTCTTCAAGCCACTCACGTACTTGGGAACCATTCCCATATGCTCGTACCTTAGTTAGGAGTCTGCAGTGGGGCACCGGAAGTCCAGGAATATGGCATGCGTCTGATACCCTTCATACATGGTTCGCAAGATATCATGTGAAAAAAGGGCGAGTTGCGTATCGTAGGAGCGATGCTTTCTAAAGCCGTGCTGATGCATGCACAGAAATTTATCTGTCTGGACGAGCATTATCCACGTGTTTAATATATCACAGGCGGCCTGCTGACAATCGGTCCACTAAAAAATTACCCTCCTTATGACGCAACAGATTCAAGGCAAAATATGATATTATATGAAAAACTCATACAGCACAATAAACTTTGAAGTAATGTTATAAAAATCTGCAAAATACCTAAATTATGTGAAAGTCGTCCTGATTTTTTTGAGAAAAAATTCAAATAGTTCAAATGGCTCTGAGCACTATGGGACTTAACTTCTGAGGTCATCAGTCCCTTAGAACTTAGAACTACTTAAACCTAACTAACCTAAGGACATTACACATATCCATTCACGAGGCAGGATTCGAACCAGCGACAGCAGCGGTCGTGCGGTTCCAGACTGAAGCGCCTAGAACCGGAGAAAAAATTGAAGAGTATTATTGAGCTTTCTGTATTATTCTCTCGTTGCCTTTTATTTAATGAGCCGCTACAATATTGTGGTCTTGTTTCGTCACTGTATTGCATAGACTAATGATACATTGTCCAGTCACTTAAATGTGACCACCTACAAAAGCCTACATAACCACCCTTTGCGTGGAACCTGCAGTGAGGGTCTGGAAGATACCGACAGGAATGTGGAGCTGTATCGACTCCAGTGCCGTCTTCAGCTACGCTAGATTTCTTGGTTGAGGTTCCATGGCATGGGCATCCCGATCGAGGTGGTGTCACAGATTCTCGACTGGGTTTAAATCTGGGGAGTCTGGTGGCCAGAGTAGTAGGGTAATCTCATCCTGGTGCTTTTCACACTACGCGTGTACACTGCGAACTGTGTGACACGTTGCATAGTCCTGCTGGTAGAAGTCATGACACCGAGTAAAAACTATCTGCATGAAAGGGTGGACACGTTCTCCAAGGATAGATGCGTATGTGTTGACCCATTGCACCTTCCAGAATGACGCGATCACGCAACTATTGCCACGAAAACATTTCCTTGACCATAACGCTTTTTCCTGTTTGCAGGATGTCTGATATCAGTCGTTTCACGCCGTACTCGCCAAGACATCGAAATAAGTGTCCAAGGAATAGAAAAGCAACTGGAATCACTCAACAGAGGAAAGTGCACTGGATCTGACGGGATACCAGTTCGATTCTACACAGAGTACGCGAAAGAACTAGCCCCCTTCTAACAGCCGTGTACCTCAAGCCTCTAGAGGAACGGAAGGTTCCAAATGATTGGAAAAGAGCACAGGTAGTCCCAGTCTTCAAAAAGGGTCGTCGAGCAGATGCGCAAAACTGTAGACCTATATCTCTGACGTCGATCCGTTGTAGAATTTTAGAACATGTTTTTTGCTCGAGTATCATGTTGTTTTTGGAAACCCAGAATCTACTCTGTAGGAAACAACATGGATTCCGGAAACAGCGATCGTGTGCGACCCAACTCGCTTTATTTGTTCATGAGACCCAGAAAATATTTGATACAGACTCCCAGGTAGATGCTATTTTCCTTGACTTCCGGAAGGCGTTCGGTACAGTTCCGCACTGTCGCCTGATAAACAAAGTAAGAGCCTACGGAATATCAGAGCAGCTGTGTGGCTGGATTGAAGAGTTTTTAGCAAACAGAACAAGCATGTTGTTATCAATGGAGAGACGTCTACAGACGTTAAAGTAACCTCTGGCGTGCCACAGGGGCGTATTATGGGACCATTGCTTTTCACGATATATATAAATGACCTAGTAGATAGCGTCGGAAGTTCCATGCTGCTTTTCGCGGATGATGCTGTAGTATACAGATAAGTTGCAGCACAGCATTAGAAAATTGCAGCGAAATGCAGGGATATCTGCAGCGGATAGGCACTTGGTGCAGGGAGTGGCAACTGACCCTTAACATAGACAAATGTAATGTATTGCGACTACATAGAAATAAGGATTCTTTATTGTATGATTATGTGATAGTGGAACAAACACTGGTAGCAGTTACTTCTGTAAAATATCTGGGATTATGCGTGCGGAACGATTTGAAGTAAAATGATCATATAAAATTAATTGTCGGTAAGGCGGGTACCAGGTTGAGATTAATTGGGAGAGTCCTTAGCAAATGTAGTCCATCAACAAAGGAGGTGGCTTACAAAACACTCGTTCGACCTATACTTGAGTATTGCTCATCAGTGTGGGATCCGTACCAGATCGGGTTGACGGAGGAGATAGAGAAGATCCAAAGAAGAGCGGCGCGTTTCGTCACAGCGTTATTTGGTAACCGTGATAGCGTTACGGAGATGTTTAGCAAACTCAAGTGGCAGACTCTGCAAGAGAGGCGCTCTGCATCGCGGTGTAGCTTGCTGTCCAGGTTTCGAGAGGGTGCGTTTCTGGATGAGGTATCGAATGTATTGCTCCCCCTACTTATACCTCCCGAGGAGATCACGAATGTAAAATTAGAGAGATTCGAGCGCGCACGGAGGCTTTCAGACAGTCGTTCTTCCCGCGAACCATACGCGACTGGAGCAGAAAAGGGAGGTAATGACAGTGGCACGTAAAGTGCCCTCCGCCACACACCGTTGGGTGGCTTGCGGAGTATAAATGTAGATGTAGAGCAATCAGTGCGATGGAGCATAACACTACAGTCATCTGAAACCATCACCTGTCTTCACTCGGTGGACGTCTAGTTGCTGTATTGGGGTGCAAATTCCAGCTTTGATCGCCAATGAACAGCTGTCAGCGAGGGTGCGTGAACCATTCTTCTGCTGTGGAGGCAGCGGAAGCCAACTGTATTCGCTGGACAGTCGTTGAGGACATACTGTCGGTAGCCCCTTGGTTCATATAGGCGGTAAATTGGTCACGTCTGTTCGCCCCTACACATCTCCACATCCGTTGTCCATTCCAGTTATCTATGGACAATGGACCACCTCAGTTGCCTTCACGACCGTTTTCGATATTGTCATTTTGCCATGTACAGTATGCTGTGAACACGGCGGCTCGCTACCAGTTTACAGACTTAACCACTTCTAAAATACTTCCATCCCTGGCCTGGAAGCTGATGATCATGCTCTCTTGGACGTAATATAAATCACTCCGATTCCGCATTAGAACAAGCACTTCAATACTTTCCGTGTCCTGCCAACACACTTTATGTCCCCTCCACCTGTGATGCTGCCACCTGCCTTCTGCGCGTGGTTACTGCACGTTGACTGCAAACAGATGCAGTGGTCACATTAATTCGACTGGACTGTGTAATTACATGAAAGTAGTAATATATTTATTTAATTCTATCATTGTTTCTTAGGCTAATCTTGATTTGTACACATTTTTGTAGCCTCTTTTGACGGTGAACTTCTAGGTAAGTAGGCCTTTACTAGTACGGCGATCGTCTGTTCTTCCTGCAGCCTTGAATGCATGTCGCCTGGACAATAAAAGAGCCTGTAGTTACTCTAATTTTTGACATGAATTCAAGAGAAAGAGGAACTATAAAGAGATCGGCTAACTGGGCGAATTTTGGTATGAACTTCTAAACAATAATAAACTGGGTGTTGTTCCGATAAATCGACTTATACCTTACTTATTTTTCGATGACGGGAAATTTTGGATACCTTCGGTGCACTGTTTTGCTAACTGTAGCCCAGGCTGCAGAAATTGGATGTCCTAAATTGGAGATTTCACAATGGCTCATATAAATATTAGTCTATTCAACAGTTAAGCTCGCTTCTCGTGAAAACACCAAAATTTAAGAACTATGGGTAAGTGGTTCCAATGTTCTTGGAAGGTTTTACTATGCATTATTACATGTCCAATGTAATTATAAACACATTTGAAACTAATTTCGCCGGCCGATGCCGATAATTGAGAAAAAAACGTTGCAGCTACTAATAAACAAATGGCACGCCACTGAGTTGAAATAAATTCGGGTCGGTACAGGACGATGTCAGAAGTTAGGATTCTTCTGGCAACCCGCACATGGCGGGAGTTTCTACTGCTTGTCTTTGTGCTTACCAAACTTACCTTCGCCAGCAAGATCGCTGCACATCTCCACAGTTTAGAGCGTTTGGAGCATTTTGGGCAGGGCCCTCCAATTAACTCGGAATTTTGACCATCTAACGTGTTGGACAGAATCCGTGCAATGTATCCGCCGGGAAGGCCACCCTACAACCCCTATCAATCAATGCCAAGCTGAACAACTGCTTGCCTAAGGGCCAAATGTGACCAACTAGTTGACTTGCTCACCTTGAGAAGTTTTTTCTCTTGAATAAGTCAGCAAATTTTTCTGAAACTATAATGAGTGGTTTGTCTATAGATGTATAAGTACATTACATCCACCTACTACCGTCCCATTCAGAAAATTCATTCTTGGTGCCTCGTTTTTTCTTTGTCTTAGAGTGTACTAAATGAATGTTCAGATCATTGTTACTTACAGAAGAGATCAGTTTGTCATCTTATCTATCTTCTGTAACTTTGGTTTAGGCATTAATTTTTTTATTCTTTTTCATTAATAAATAACATACAGATTTCTTCAATTCCTGATATTGGAAGTTGTCACCAACTGTACGTTTTCCTGCACATTGACGAATAAGAAGGAGCGAAAACTCATGACAGTTTACTTCAATCACTTTGGCACACTTTTTGTGGGCAGCCCAATGGCAGCACATGCGCCACACAGGCATACACATAGCTCCGCAACACAACCTTCTGCCGACTGACTACGAATATTCAACTCATTCTAGATTTGCTTCTTTTTGAAATACGGCATCTCTAGTAACCACTTGGCTCCGTAAGTGGTGACCAGCTACCTATAATACAAACTGAGAAGTAGTCACAGCATATAACAAACCCCAAAAAAGAGAATGAAAAATGATTTATTAAGTGTACAAAATCTAGTTCCACAACTTCGTTGTAGCACTGTTGTAACCACACTCTGCTGACACTGGAAAATAGGAGACCGAGAATCTGTGAGTGGAAGTTGCCAAACCAAATAAATATTTGTCCAAAAACACAAATCATCTTATTTTGCAGCCAGTGCCGCAATAAACTATTAAAATCTACCCAAGCTTCTTGCCATGTAGGAAAAATTCAGAGACCACCCTACGAATCGAACAAGCTTTCTCTCTCTTTCCAAGCATTAATCCAGACTTGCGGGGTCTGCTGTTTTGCTACATCTCCTCCATTTCTCCCTGTCGTTGACATCTTCTGGTCTTAAGCCAACAACGTGCATGTCTCCCCTTATGTTGTCAATCCATCTCTTTGCCGGTCTTCCTGGTGGTCTTGTTCCTCCTGGGTTGATGTGGAGCGCTGCTTTTGTAAATGACTGTGAGTTGTCTTGCTTTCCCATGACGTGGCCGTACCAGCATAGACGGGCTTCCCTCACTTTGTCGGTGATCAGCGCGGTTCCAAACCTATGCTGGACGTCTGTGTTTTTTACGTGGTCACATCGTGTCAGCCCCATGGACCATCGAAGCATCATCATCTCCATGGTGTGTAACATTTGCTACTGTTGTTCCGTCATAGAGCGACACTCAGTCCCATACATTGCTGCTGGGCGTACCATGGTCTTATACACTTTTGCCTTTAGATACTGCGGCGCGCCCGGGTTCCCGGGTTCGATTCCCTGCGGGGTCGGTGATTTTCTCCGCCTCGTGTTGACTGGGGGTTGTGTGATGTCCTTAGGTTAGTTAGGTTTAAGTAGTTCTAAGTTCAAGGGGACTGATGACCATAGATGTTAAGTCCCATAGTGCTCAGAGCCATTTGAACCATTTGATACTGAGGCATCTTCTTATCGCAGAGGACTCCAGTGACCTGTCTCCGCTTGAGCCAAGCTGCATTCAGCCTCATCCGAATGTCGAAGTCTGAGGTGATGACGACCCTAGGTGCTTAAAACACATGGTCTTCTGCAGGTCTTCTCCGCTGATACTTATGTTGCCTCTGATTTGGGAACCGCATTCTAGGTACTCTGTCCTCTGGACACTGAGGTGCAGTCCATTTTCAGCCAGTCTGCCCTTCCACGTTTGAATCTGGCACTGGAGTTCAGGGCGGTCTTGGTCGGCAAGTACCACGTCATCTGCATAAAGAAGGGTCCGGAGATGTGACGTCTGTATGTTAGCTGTTTCCGTATCCATGCAGAGGGTGAATAACAATGATGAAAGGGAAGAACACCCACAGTGATATAGAAGGGCGAAGAAATTCCAGCAGGACTTCGAACAACACTAGTGGAACTACGGTACAAAAGTTGCACCCAGCTTACATACTCTTCAGGGACGCTATGGCAGCGAAGAGCTCGCCAAGTAAAATCGTGTGGGATACAATCGAAAGCCTTTTCTAGGTCTAGAAATGCCAAACGTACACTCTTCTGTCCCTCTCTGTGTTTTCATCAAAAGGCATGGATAGCATAGATGGTGCTGCATCCCTTAACCAATCCGCACTGGTTTGATGTTACAGAGACAATATTTCTGAGTCTGCTATCAAGTTCCCGTTCAAAGATCAGTAAAGTATAAGAGTGGAGTCGAATAGGGCGATAGGTCGAGCCATTGTTCACGTCTTCTTTTCCCTTCCAGATTGGAAGTGTTGTGCTGCTTGTCCATGCTTGTGGAAGTTGTTTTTCGACGATGATTCGGTTGAAGAGTGAGGCAAGGAATTCTGAAGCAGGCTTTCCGAGCATTTTCCTGATTTCCTCTGGTAGGTGATTTGGGCCAAGTGCTTTTGCATTTTTCATCTTGCTGATGGCAAGCATTACTTCCTCAGGTGTAATTGAGGGGACGGATCCTAAGGTAGGATCAGGACTAGTAATTGGTAGGTGCGTAAACTCTTTGTTGCTGATATTATGAAAGTAGTCTGTCCAATGCTGGAGAATAGACTGTTTATTTCTTAGCAGTTTGGCGTCGGCTCCGTCGGTTCAAATGGCTCTGAGCACTATGGGACTTAACATCTGAGGTCATAGTCCCCTAGAATTTAGAGCTACTTGAACCTAACTAACCGAAGGACATCACACACATCCATGCCCGAGGCAGGATTCGAACCCGCGACCATAGCGGTCACGCGGTTCCAGGCAGAAGCGCCTAGAACCGCTCGGCCACAACGGCCGGCCTCGGCTCTCTTGATGCGGATGACGTGTCCAATGTCCTGAGTTGAACGGTGACATGATTTAGCAAGACGGTAGGTGTTGTTTTCTCCCGATGGTCTGCCAAGCTGGTCATACAGTATCTGGTAATACTGGCCTTTTGCTGCAGCTGCTTCCCTTTTGCTGCTGATTTCAGGTTGCGATATTTCTGGAGATCAGTGTCAATCCGTGATTTCCATCAAATCTTATAGCCATCTTTTTCTCCTTGACTGCTTGCTTAACTTCATCTGTCCGCCACCAGGTTTGTTTATCAGTGTATTTTCTTCCAGGTATTGTTTCTCCCAGCGTTTTTGTCGCTGCTTGATGTACTTGTTCCACAGCATCTTCCCACACATCTTCAACCGACTGATCGGTCTTCACAGAGAAGTTCACCAAGGCTGTCATCAACTCGTTTCGCTGGGTGTTCGTTGGCCACCACTTAATTCGCTCAGGCCCAGTCTTAGGTTTAGATTTGGGTTGTATAACACTTACGAATATCGAGGACATCAATCGCTGTCGAGAAGCGACGCAGTCATACGGAATTACTTAGGTATCCCAATTATTCAAAAACAGTCTTAATCGCGTTTAGTATTATTATAACGCCAACCGGTTTCAACCCGACTAGTTTCCTGCCGTTGTGTAGACAGGAGTGACACCACTAGCAGTCGCCCAATCGTGTAAACGCCCAGAAGATGACCCCTACGTCGGGTTGAAACCGGTTGGCGTTATAATAATAATAAATGCGATTAAGACTGTTTTTGAATAATTGATTAATCATACTAATTGCTGCTTCATCTCCACAACCATGCTGTCCAAAAAACTTAGGTACCCGTTACCAGCTTCATGTCTTGTTGACGAACTAGCCTAACTAGAGGATCATTGTCTTCATTCTCCGAAAACGATGTTTGATATAGCGGAACTGTTGCGCGAAGAAGCTTGTAACGTGTGTTGACGCCATGGTCACGTGACAAGGTGTGTGCTTCATGCGAGACACGATCCGTGGCTGTGAAGCGCTATTCTGGGCCATCTGTTTCTCTCCTGACAGCAGTTCTCCGCTCTCCAATCTCGCGCCAGACAGCAGTCTCCCCAGCAGCCAGCTGCCAGCTGGTGCCACCATCTCTCCTGCCAGCTATAAAACCGCCCCTCCTCGCGCGCCGTCTTTTGCCAACCTCTCCCGCCTTCCTCCACTTTCCAGGTCCCATTCAGTCGCTTGCCTTTATGCACGTAAAGCGACGATGCAGCGCTGCGTCGGAGCCTGATAGTGTATTGTATACACTGTAAATGTTTTTGCCCCATACTCGTGTTTATGTATGCCACGTGTCCCTTTATGGTTGCGCGCGCAGCTGAGCGTTGTGCGTTTACTGGTCCTTTTCGTCTTCCCATTCTAGCACTCTTTCGGCAGCTCATTTGTCAAAAAATGACTTACGTAATAACTTCAGACACTCAGAAGAATTCACGAAATGGCTTATTATCTCCAAGTCTGTTCCAGAATCCTTGTTAACTATAGACGTCTTGACAAAAAAAAAGTAGGCAAGTTTCGGACGGAATGGAAAGGAAGACTATAATTTTGCGTCCTGATAACACCGGGACCTTTAAACGAAGAAAATACGAGAGTAATCCCAAAAGTAGGGTCTCCTATTTTTTATAAGTACAAAGACCTGTTTATTTCTACAATGGTTGACATCAGTTTGCAGCTGGAACATTTAGCTATTTTGCGACATAATCACCATTTCTGTCGATGCATTTTTGTAGACGCCGTGGCAGTTTTTGTATGCTCATGTCATACCAGCTCACCGCCATACTGTTCACAAAGTTATGAACCTTTTCTTTCACCTCGTCGTCGGAGCTGAATCGCTTTCCGGCCAGATATTCTTTTAACCTAGGCAACTGGCAATAGTCACTGTGCGCCAAGTCAGGACTATGCGGTGGATGGGTGATTATGTACCACTGAAAGTGTGGAAGGGAGCAACGGTTTGTCGAGCGATGTGTGGGTGAGCGTTGTCATGGAGAATGTGTACGCCCTTGTTTAACATTACTCTTCTCCGGTTCTGAATTGCCCGTTTGAGTATTTTCAGAGTCTCACATTACCTGTCAGCGTTAATTACGCTCCGACGACGAGGTGAAAGAAGAGGTTCATAGCTTTCCGAACAGCATGGCGGCGAGCTGGTATGACCTGGTCATACAAAACTGCCACAGCGTCTACAAAAATGCATCGACAGTAATGGTGAGTATGTCGAAAACAGCTAAATGTTCAAGTTGTAAATTGATGTAAACCACTGCAGAAATAAATAGGTCTATGTACTTATAAAAAAATAGGAGACCTTACTTTCGGTATTACCCTCGTATAATAAAAGGAAAAGGCATTGGTGAAATGAAAAGTCTGCAAGTTCAAGAAGAAGACCACAGTGCTCAGTGCACTATCCTCACCCAGTTTATTATTCCCAGTGGGTAAGCATTTCGCAACCAGGTCGGTATTAACGACGAAGCGGACTTGTTTATGACATTCAGGGATGATTTATGCCAGGCAACATAAATCGAATAGTTTTGTGGTATGCGGTCCGACGTCAGGAGAGCCCTAGGGAAGTGTGACAGGACCGCTGTTTTCTCTATATACATACATGATTCGGCGTACATGGTCGGCAGTTATCTGCGGTTATTTGCTGATGGTGCTGTGGTGTACGGGAAGGTGACGAATTTGTGATGTACAGGAAAGTGTCGAAGTCGAATGGAGGATACAAGATGACTTAGATAAAATTTCTAGTTGGTGTGATGAATGGCAGGTAATTCTAAATGTGGAAAAATGTAAGTTGATGTTGATGAGTAGGAGAAAACACACTGTTATTTTCGAATACAGCTTAGTGAAGTCCTTCCCGAGAGAGTCAAGTCGCTGACATATCTGGGCGTAACGTTGCAAAGCGATATTAAATGGCACGAGGATGTGAGGATGTGGCAGGAAAGGCGGATGGTGGACTTCGTTTTATTGTGAAAATTCTGGGAAAGTGTGATTCATCCGTAAGGGATACCGCATTGACAACGCTGGTGTGACCTAATGTGGAATACTGCCCGAGTGTGAGGGAACCGTAGCAGATCGGATGAAAGGAAGACGTCAAAGCAATTCAGAGGAGGTATGCTCGTAGGTAAAAAGACGAGGGCTAGTATAAATTCTTGGGTAGCAGAAGAAATATTAAATTTAATTGATGAAAGGAGAAAATATAAAAATGCAGTAAATGAAGCAGGCAAAAAGGAATACAAACGTCTCAAAAATGAGATCGACAGGAAGTGCAAAATGGCTAAGCAGGGATGGCTAGAGGACAAATGTAAGGATGTAGAGGCTTATCTCACTAGGGGTAAGATAGATACTGCCTACAGGAAAATTAAAGAGACTTTGGGAGATAAGAGAACCACTTGTATGAACATCAAGAGCACAGATGGAAACCCAGTTCTAACCAAAGAAGGGAAAGCAGAAAGGTGGAAGGAGTATATAGAGGGTCTATACAAGGGCGATGTACTTGAGGACAATATTATGGAAATAGAAGAGGATGTAGATGAAGATGAAATGGGAGATACGATACTGCGTGAAGAGTTTGACAGAGCACTGAAAGACCTGAGTCGAAACAAGGCCCCGGGAGTAGACAACATTCCATTAGAACTACTGATGGCCTTGGGAAAGCCAGTCCTGACAAAACTCTACCATCTGGTGAGCAAGATATATGAAACAGGCGAAATACCCTCAGACTTCAAGAAGAATATAATAATTCCAATCCCAAAGAAAGCAGGTGTTGACAGATGTGAAAATTACCGAACAATCAGTTTAATAAGACACAGTTGCAAAATACTAACGCGTATTCTTTACAGACGAATGGAAAAACTAGTAGAAACCGACCTCGGGGAAGATCAGTTTGGATTCCGTACAAATACTGGAACACGTGAGGCAATACTGACCTTACGACTTATCTTAGAAGAAAGATTAAGGAAAGGCAAACCTACGTTTCTAGCATTTGTAGACTTAGAGAAAGCTTTTGACAATGTTGACTGGAATACTCTCTTTCAAATTCTAAAGGTGGCAGGGGTAGAATACAGGGAGCGAAAGGCTATTTACAATTTGTACAGAAACCAGATGGCAGTTATAAGAGTCGAGGGACATGAAAGGGAAGCAGTGGTTGGGAAGGGAGTGAGACAGGGTTGTAGCCTCTCCCCGATGTTATTCAATCTGTATATTGAGCAAGCAGTAAAGGAAACAAAGGAAAAATTCGGAGTACGTATTAAAATCCATGGAGAAGAAATAAAAACTTTGAGGTTCGCCGATGACATTGTAATTCTGTCAGAGACAGCAAAGGACTTGGAAGAACAGTTGAATGGAATGGACAGTGTCTTCAAAGGAGGATATAAGATGAACATCAACAAAAGCAAAACATGGATAATGAAATGTAGTCGAATTAAGTCGGGTGATGCTGAGGGAATTAGATTAGGAAATGAGACACTTAAAGTAGTAAAGGAGTTTTGCTATTTGGGGAGCAACATAACTGATGATGGTCGAAGTAGAGAGGATATAAAATGTAGACTGGCAATGGCAAGGAAAGCGTTTCTGAAGAAGAGATATTTGTTAACATCGAGTATAGATTTAAGTGTCAGGAAGTCATTTCTGAAAGTATTTGTATGGAGTGTAGCCATGTATGGAAGCGAAACATGGACGGTAACTAGTGTGGACAAGAAGAGAATAGAAGCTTTCGAAATGTGGTGCTACAGAAGAATGCTGAAGATTAGATGGGTAGATCACATAACTAATGAAGTATTGAATAGGATTGGGGAGAAGAGAAGTTTGTGGCACAACCTGACCAGAAGAAGGGATCGGTTGGTAGGACATGTTCTGAGGCATCAGGGGATCACCAATTTAGTATTGGAGGGCAGCATGGAGGGTAAAAATCGTAGGGGGAGACCGAGAGAAGAATACACTAAGCAGATTCAGAAGGATGTAGGTTGCAGTAGGTACTGGGAGATGAAGAAGCTTGCACAGGATAGAGTAGCATGGAGAGCAGGATCAAACCAGTCTCAGGACTGAAGACCACAACAACAACAACAACAAAATGCTAGATTTGTTGCTGGTAGTTCCGAACAGCGCTCAAGCATTGCGGAGCTGCTTCGGGAACTCTAACGGGAATCCCTGGAGGGAAGGCGAAGTTAATTTCGATGAACATTACTGTGAAAATTTAGATAACCAGGATTTTAAGCTAACTGGAGAACGAGTCTCAAAAATGGTTCAAATGGCTCTGAGCACTATGGGACTTAACATCTGTGGTCATCAGCCCCTAGAACTGAGAACTACTTAAACCTAACTAACCTAAGGACATCACACACATCCATGCCCGAGGCAGGATTCGAACCTGCGACCGTAGCGGTCACGCGGTTCCAGACTGAAGCGCCTAGAACCGCACGGTCACAACGGCCGGCCACTGAAATTATGACTATCGACTTCGCTCTCGCATCACAGTTCACACAACAGTGATGGGTATTACGTTTCTGCGAGGACGATACTGTTGCCTCCAACACACACTACGCGTACAGACCACGAAGATAAGATACGAGGAATTATGGTACGGCATACCCTCCGCCATGCTCTGTAAGGTGGACTGCGGAGTATAGACGTAGATGTAGATGCTGTTGTAGATCTGATTCCGTGCCGACATTTTCAGCGACGCTACAGGCTAGAGAATGCTGTCTCTTGTCATTGGCATTAGTTCTACCTGAAAAGTATGTGAACTTCGGCGTTATCATTTTCGAACAAGGAACGAGTCGAAAACCAATACGGTATCTTATGACACAGTCTACAGATCAGAACTGGAGCGAATACATCTGTAATGTTTGGGTTGCAGACTTCAGAAATCAAGGCGCCGCCGTTATATCAGCGCCAACGGGCTTCCTTGGTCGGCATTGTACTTCCACGAGTATGACGAGTCAGAACTGTGGCGCTGCAAACGATTCATACTCGTCGACTCGTTCTCTCTTGCTGAAGCTGGTAGGAGTGTACGGCAACATTGACTTATTGTTAGTGACGAAGATGAGAACGCGATCTTGCTGCTGTCAGGTAGCAATGACTAGGCGAAATGATGGGATCAGATGGCCTTTAACGAAGCTGTGTTTTGTGAGTCTGTGGGGGGGGGGGGGGGGGGAGGGTTATGGCGAAAATAAATTAATTGGTGCAAAGTGCGCAATCGCAAATGTGATTATAGGAGGAATAATAACTGAAATAAGTTTCACGCTAGGCTCCACGCTTCAGGTGAAAAACATATAGTCTTCATCCAGTGCAAATAAAATCGTTGTATTCTTCCTTATTCCGCCTCTACCGTGAGAAAACATACGTACTGCATCAATCGAAAACGGACACAGGGCAAAGTCACTGTTATATCCAAGCGACAAGAAAGCGCACTATTTCTGGATTCATTTGGTCATGGCAACTTGTGTTTATAGGCCAACAGCGGGTTGTGGAGCGTATCATTCATTTCTATAATTTATTTTAATAATTAATCGCAATTTAGAGGTTCTACTTCATCCTCAAGCTCTGTTTTCTGGTACTGTCGTTACACATTCGCTAACGCCTCGAAAGTTTGTATACGTCAACGTAATTGTTAGACGTTCTCTGAATAGGTACGGCATATTTAAAGGAGTTATATCTCAATAAACGCAAGTATAAACACAGTGATATTCCCTGATTTAGGCTGGTCAGACATTTTGTGACATTCAACTTCCACCGAAGAAGGGCTGCAAAGCCGAAATCATGATTTTCTGAAATAAATATATTGTAGTTTACATGTTTATGGCAGAAATTTGTGTAATGACGATTGCGTCTGTAGCGGAAATGCCGCGAGTCCGTAGTTATACTTGCGAACTCGTGTATTCGCTCTCCTTTCTGAGCGAGCCGAGTCAGTTCGTGCCCGACAACAGACTCAGGTGACGAGTGGGCTGCGTCGCAGACTCACCAGTCTCGCACGCTGGCACACGGACACGGCGAACTCGCAGCTGTCGTCACAGGACTCGCTGCGGAGTTTAAAGCGAGTATGCGGGGCTTTCTGACCTCTAAAGCACTCATCGTCTGCCTGCCACTGTGGTACGTTCAGTTGCTGCCGTTGCAGATATGCTGATGTCATCGTTACGTGCTTTTGTTTTAAGCAATGCATTGCAGCTATAGCCGGCTGCACCATGCGAACTTATTTTCTCGATATCGGTATTAGGTACAACGAATCTTCCACTTTTCTTAGGCATTCGGAACCGAGATTAGTAGATGCGTTACAGTCGTGTGCGCACTTGGACTGGGATATATACGCGTTCTATGGGCTACGTCCCCCTCTCATTCAGTAACAACTCAGTCCGACTTTTTTGATACTAGTAGTTTATGTAACCTGTAAAGTGATATTTTTCGTACTGATTTTCAGTTTCAGTGACGATGAAATGACTTGCAGTGTACATCTGTTAATTTTGCAAGAAGTGTCTTTTGCCTGCAAATGGTACTTCATATCCATATGACTTTTTTCCGAACTTCCTTTGTTTTCCTCGCAACCAGGTGCCTATATATACAGGGTGTTTCAAAAATGACCGGTATATTTGAAACGGCAATACAAACTAAACGAGCAGCGATAGAAATACACCGTTTGTTGCAATATGCTTGGGACAACAGTACATTTTCAGGCAGACAAACTTTCGAAATTACAGTAGTTACAATTGTCAACAACAGATGGCGCTGCGGTCTGGGAAACTCTCTAGTACGATATTTTCGACATATCCACCATGCGTAGCAATAATATGGCGTAGTCTCTGAATGAAATTACCCGAAACCTTTGACAACGTGTCTGGCGGAATGGCTTCACATGCAGATGAGATGTACTGCTTCAGCTGTTCAATTGTTTCTGGATTCTGGCGGTACACCTGGTCTTTCAAGTGTCCCCACAGAAAGAAGTCACAGGAGTTCATGTCTGGCGAATAGGGAGGCCAATCCACGCCGCCTCCTGTATGTTTCGGATAGCCCAAAGCAATCACACGATCATAGAATTATTCATTCAGGAAATTAAAGACGTCGGCCGTGCGATGTGGCCGGGCACCATCTTGCATAAACCACGAGGTGTTCGCAGTGTCGTCTAAGGCAGTTTGTACCGCCACAAATTCACGAAGAATGTCCAGATAGCGTGATGCAGTAATCGTTTCGGATCTGAAAAATGGGCCAATGATTCCTTTAGAAGAAATGGCGGCCCAGACCAGTACTTTTTGAGGATGCAGGGACGATGGGACTGCAACATGGGGCTTTTCGGTTCCCCATATGCGCCAGTTCTGTTTATTGACGAAGCCGTCCAGGTAAAAATAAGCTTCGTCAGTAAACCAAATGCTGCCCACATGCATATCGCCGTCATCAATCCTGTGCACTATATCGTTAGCGAATGTCTCTCGTGCAGCAATGGTAGCGGCGCTGAGGGGTTGCCGCGTTTGAATTTTGTATCGATAGAGGTGTAAACTCTGCCGCATGAGACGATACGTGAACGTTGGCGTCATTTGGACCGCAGCTGCAACACGGCGAACGGAAACCCGAGGCCGCTGTCGGATCACCTGCTGCACTAGCTGCGCGTTGCCCTCTGTGGTTGCCGTACGCGGTCGCCCTACCTTTCCAGCACGTTCATCCGTCACGTTCCCAACCTGTTGAAATTTTTCAAACAGATCCTTCATTGTATCGCTTTTCGGTCCTTTGGTTACATTAAACCTCCATTGAAAACTTCGTCTTGTTGCAACAACACTGTGTTCTAGGCGGTGGAATTCCAACACCAGAAAAATCCTCTGTTCTAAGGAATAAACCATGTTGTCCACAGCACACTTGCACGTTGTGAACAGCACACGCTTACAGCAGAAAGACGACGTACAGAATGGCGCACCCACAGACTGCATTGTCTTCTATATCTTTCACATCACTTGCAGCGCCATCTGTTGTTGAAAATTGTAACTACTGTAATTTCGAAAGTTTGTCCGCCTGAAAATGTACTGTTGTCCCAAGCATATTGCAACAAACGGTGTATTTCTATCGCTGCTCGTTTAGTTTTTATTGCCGTTTCAAATATACCGGTCATTTTTGAAACACCCTGTATCTGCAACAGGCCATACTATGATCCGAAGCCCTGTTCAGTTGCACCAGAACGAGCAGATATTATCCAAATTCGCTAGTGCCGCGAGAGTCATCACATACTAGCTGAAAAACCCGGCACTACCCCAGTATTCATTTTCCCAATTTTCTATTAAGACAGAAAACAAAATATTAACTTTGTTTATAGTATAATAACTAAAAAAATTGTTATTATATATTTGTCAAAATACACTTGTACAAAGAAATGTGCACAATGTTCAGAACTGTAGGTACAGTATTCCGCACAGTTTCTGTACGCTGGGCACAGAAACCTCGCGTGGTTACAACGCAGTTTTGTAAACGTCTCAATGGCAACAACTGTACACGGCTCTACAACAGGCTTCTGTTTTCGTCTACAGCCGTTTGCGCTTCGCAGTTGAAAGCTGTCGAAAGCGGTGCCAGGTGTCTCGACCGTAGGAGTGTCTTAAGAGTAAAGAATAAATGTACTGAAACATTGTATGAAATTATTATTTATGTAATATCTTAAGGTGTGCATAATTTTCAGACCGTGCGTTTGGACTCTGAAGCAGCGTTGATATGGCACTCGGAGAGCAAAATCCACAAGTAAATTTCGTCGGTGTAGAGGCTGTTGTGTCCTGGACTCGAGAATCATATTCTCTGGAACATATCTCAGCTTTCTCTTCGTTCATGTCCCGCTTACCGGAACCAGCAAAAACTGTGGAGGACTCGACTCTTAGAACTGACAGGAAATAAGGGACCTTGGAGTCTGGAGGTGGCGGTGAAAAGGAGAGGCGAGGGTTACGCCTAACCTCACAAACTCGTATGGATGATGATGCCACTGTTGCGGGTGATACAGGGCCATCAAGTTTACATACATAAAAGATAAAAGTTTTACGCGCCCCTGCCGCCGCCGTGAATTTTACACCCCACCGCCGCCGCCACCACGCGCCCTATTGTTCGCGATGAGGCAGATTTAAATGCATTATGCCGGCAGAGCTGCGCTGCCCGGCGGCCGCGCGTCCAGATGTCAGACTCGCGATGCTCACGTTTTTCCTCCCCCCCCCTCCCCCCCCCCCCCCACCACATACTCGGCCGCGCCCGCTTTTTAATTCCACTGTTGTGCAGACACGTTGTATTTGAGTGTGCCGGATGTGTTTTGTTGTATTCTGTGCTTTCCATACGTCTGATATGTTCGGGATATGTAGTACTGAAAACTCTTGTATTCTGTAGAGCACCGTGGGATTTATAAAAATTAATTTGTTACAGATTCTCCAGTTAGAATCAACGTTCAAACTTCTCTCTTTCCCACCGTTCTCCAGTATTATGTATTCCGCTGTTTCCATAACCTGGTAAATTTATTTCGTTAAAGTTTTGTGGCTACTTGCCCTTCTTGTCGCCACAATCGTCAGGTAAATTTCCCCCTTCCCCCGTCCCATACATACACTCACTGCGTCAGACACAAGGCTACGCTTAGGCTTCTGGATGTTTAAGCCATCTTTAGGTGTGAAGGCAGTTTTTATATAACTGTTTCCAGTGGGTAGAATCGGTGAAAACCTGCAAAAGCCTGTGAGGAGTCTGTGGTATCGATAGAAACCATGCCACGGCATAGGTTCATAAGTTGGCACTACGACAGACACCGACCACAGCGCTCTCTAGCCGGAGCGGGAGAGCTCTACGAGCTCCGCTCCAGTTTCAGCCCATTTGATCAAGAGCAGGCGGCCGGGACACTTCGCTTCAGCTTCGCACCACAGGGCAAAGTTATGTATGACCCTTGTTGCCAAAGTGAAGGTGATGTTAATTCACATTGCAGTACCGAGAGATTTTCACCTTTTCCTGCTCCTACCCACGCGCCGCCTTCTGGCGGTATACAAAAGGGTCCATGAAGTTTAGGCTGCGACCTGCAAGTTCTTGAACTAGAAAGCTTTATCTGTAGATAAAATTGTTAACTGCCTTAATCACTTATTTATTTTTACGCTACGCATTTCGATGGTTGCCAACATCACCTTCAGGTAAAGAATTATATTGTAATGTTGTTTGTGTTAGCACAGAGCACAGACGTCTTTTCACAGTGACATACAAAGTGCAATTAATAAGGACACTTGTTCACGCAGGAATATACAGCCTTTTTAGTCCCTACTTGCCTTCAAGAGACGGAACACAGCCGGTCTGCTTGTTATAAGATGACACCTGTGTTCTACATTAACACCAGCAATGCAAGTAACTACACGATTCTCCACCGGAAGATAGTGGTATAAAGCGTCGAAAGGTATAGTGGAAAAATTGAAAGGGTACAGTACCACCCGACATTGAAAATAGGTACAACATTCTTCGTTATTCTTGTCAGTACAACATATTGTTTGTAAAAATAACTCAATTTCAATTAATACAGCAAAGCCAGATACCAGTGTGGGAAAGAATGACAATTTATTTATTTAATTGATCACATGTGCACTCCCACAAAATAAATCCCTACATCCAGTTTGGTGAAATCTGTAAAATGAATGAATGTATGGTCGTCTGCTAACCGCAGATAGTGAATGTGAATATACGATCATCTTTGAGACGATCCTTTGGCCACCTTTGGTGGAACCAAAGAGATGAAACTTACCGGAGCTTTGAGCGCCTGAAATGTGGCTGACCAATACGGTAGCATGGTCTTCCCCCACCTCGACAGAGGTGCGAGATGACCTGAAGAACGGCCATGTTTCAGCACTCTGCCGCTGGGTCTAGTGTTGGTTAAGACCTGTCTTAGGCGTGCTCCGTAAGGACAAAAGAGTGGAGACATGGTATGCATGTGAAATACTTAAGAGTAGTTTAGAATAATAATTTCTCTATTTCAGGAACTTTTGTGGGGAGAATTAAATGTCAGGCAGGTAATATTAATGGGATCGTAGTAATCTTCGGAAGTGACCAACGGTCACAATGAAACCACGTGTAGCAATAAGTTGAAATACTTCCGAGTGCTTAAGTTAAGCTGAATTACTAGCGTGTGTACTATAAGTTGGAAATATTTAAGAAATGGCGTGTGCAGGACTTGAAATTAGAGACGAGTACTTCCACGTGGTGAGTACTGTGTGAGTCTCAATCTGTGTGTGAGACAAAGGATAAAGAGAAGTACTCGTCCATGGTATCAGTTGAGGACTCGCGTGTGTGATGAATATGTTCTTAATATTACTTTGCGTGTTGTGTTTCCGTGTGACGCTTGATTGAAACTATAATAATCTGAGAGAGAAGCAAGGTGAGTCAGCCGTCTGTCCAGCAACGCCACTTGGCTTGCATTGCACAGGAAGACGTGCATATAACGTCCAGAGTTCGCAGTAGGAAAGAAAAGTTACGAAGTGGGGCAGTATCGTGTGGAATTGGGATGAATACTAATTGAAGTGGGAAAGCTGAAAGTGATGTGATTATAATGTTGCGACTATTCCTTATGTCGTATTCCATGTTGCAGTGTGGTGTATGTCATGTAATTTAAGTATGTGTGGTTTGCATGGGAGAGTAGCAAGGTAGTTTCAGAGGTAGTGGGTTATGCATGTTCCTTTTGTACCGCTCGGTCTGGAGGAAAGTTTCATGATGATGGTTGTGAGAGTCAAAGTGTGAGATATAGCAAAAGATCCACCATCCTATCCAGAAAGTGCACTGTAGCATTCGTAATTACGAGACCATAAGATAGAGAACCACCAATGTAAAGCCATGCCCACTGGGCGGAATTTCTCATGTGCTATTTTTGTAGGTTATAGAATTTTTATGTTTAGGTTATAGAATTTATCGGAGTAAATAAGATTGGTGGCCTTTTCCTTCGAATTGTATGTTGTCATGATATCCAGAATTTATAATGTGTGCGCCATTCATATTCAGTGCGATGGCCACAAGTTGATAAAAGCCGTTAAATTAAAAAAAAAAAAAGAAAATGTGGTATTACCAGTGCGTAGTGAACAGTCAGAGTACTGTACATTACTAATAGTCAGATGTGCGTTTCCGTTGCGTAATATTCATACAGGAGAATAATTTATAACTTAATTGTGAGTACTAGAGTTCATGTTACTCGACAAATAAGAATGAATCCACTCGCTTGGCAGACCACTCATCTTGCAGGCCTGACTGCTTGGTGCCACAGTATGAGCAAGACATGTGGGTACCTCTCAAAATAAATAAATTGCTCACACAGTAAATTGTTTTATTAATGTCGGTCAACAGCAAGAGTAGCTCGGTCAAATAATCTGACCTGGCGCAACAAATTACGTTACATCAGTCTCATACTGAATCAACAATTGACAAGTATTTTACAGAATTAATTCAAATCTCCGATAGACGGTGACGGCCTCCGGATACTCCACGTTCTCAGACCCATTCTTCATCTGGCGCCATCGCTCACAGTGCTACGGACAAGTGCTTTCTACCCACCGTTTTGAATTACTGTGCAGCGACTAGTTACTTTACTAAAATATTTATAAAAGTCCACATGTGTAGCTTAATTCTATCGCTCTACAACATTTTGTTTTCAGATCGCCCTAGCGGTTAGCCTTATAACTGAGAGGAAACAAAAAAAGCGGACCGTCACGAGTCATGCACCCAATTAATCGCCGGCCGGGGTGGCCGAACGGTTCTAGGCGCTACAGTCTGGAACCGCGCGATCGCTACGGCCGCAGGTTCGAATCCTGCCTCGGCCATGGATGTGTGTGATGTCCTTCGGTTAGTTAGGTTTAAGTAGTTCTAAGTTCTAGGGGACTGATGACCTTAGAAGTTAAGTCCCATAGTGCTCAGAGCCATTTGAACCATTTGAACCCAACTAACCACTTGTTACGTTTACAGCGGCTAGACAAAAGAACAATACTAACAAGATTGATAGGGAACGAAATGTGTGTATCAGGGTGGAAACTGGATTGCCGGACGTAGTTTTGACTGTAATGAAAGTCTATAATTTGTCCTCAGTATATGTTGCCGAGGTAATGGGTAGCAGATGCACCGAGGTGGTATATTTTTGCGTACGTTGAGTTAAATAAATGGGAAAAGACGAGGGAATTACCTAATGGAAGTTGTGTTGATGCCATTAGGAAACACAAAGTGTAATGCGAATGTGTATCGCTGAAGATAGTGTTACATGACAAATCTACCAGAGATCTATATTCGTTATGCGATGTCAAATGGCATATGATAATGATGATATTCACAATCACATAAAACTCTGCATGTTGTAAACTTGCAGATACATTATGATTTCATCACAAAGATGACAGTGGCACAACGTCTTGAAATGACACAGCGTGTTTTATGACCCTGTAGACTCTATCACATATCGACCTCACTGTCGGGTCATATGGGAACAGATGTACGGCTGGGATATCGCGTCAGTTGTATCTCGGAAAAGAAACAAAAAATAAGGCTTATATTATATTGTCATTATTTTACTTTTCTGGAATTTGATTCCAGAAATTTCTCGAAAGTCAACTTAATTTCAGTCAAGCCTGAATAGTGAATACAGTTACTACTGACCTGTTTCAATTGTTGTTGTTGTTGTGGTCTTCAGTCCTGAAACTGGTTTGATGCAGCTCTCCATGCTAATCTATTCTGTGCAAGCTCCTTCATCTCCCAGTACCTACTACAACCTACATCCTTCTGAATCTGTTTAGTGTATTCATCTCTTGGTCTCGCTCTACGATTTTTACCCTCCACGCTGCCCCCCCCCCCCCCAATGCTAAATTTGTGATCCCTTGATGCCTCAGGACATGTCCTACCAACCGATCCCTTCTTCTAGTCAAGTTGTGCCACAAACTTCTCTTCTCCCCAATCCTATTCAACACCTCCTCATTAGTTACGTGATCTACCCACCTAATCTTCAACATTCTTCTGTAGCACCACATTTCGAAAGCTTCTATTCTCTTCTTGTCCAAACTATTTATTGTCCATGTTTCACTTCCATACATGGCTACACTCCATACAAATACTTTCAGAAACGACTTCCTGACACTTAAATCTATACTCGATGTTAACAAATTTCTCTTCTTCAGAAACGCTTTCCTTGCCATTGCCAGTCTACATTTTATATCCTCTGTACTTCGACCATCATCAGTTATTTTGCTCCCCAAATAGCAAAACTCCTTCACTACTTTAAGCGTCTCATTTCCTAATCTAATTCCCGCAGCATCACCCGACTTAATTCGTCTACATTCCATTATCCTCGTTTTACTTTTGTTGATGCTCATCTTATATCCTCCTTTCAAGACACTGTCCATTCCGTTCAACTGCTCTTCCAAGTCCTTTGCTGTCTCTGACAGAATTACAATACAAAATACAGAATTTCGATTACCTTCTCATTTTAAAGCGAACACGTCCATTGACATATATCTTATTACGTGAAGGCATCAAGTATCTACTCTACCGGTTTGTGACACAGTCGGTTTACGTGTAAGCATGAATCAAGTAGAACGGAGCGGAAAATATATTTTCCGCCGTGCCCAGTTCTTCATACTGATGCTTCAGTATATTAACCCCCGAGTGCGCGATCCGTTTTTCATAACACTATCTGGCGCGCGGAGCACTTTGTACACATGAAAAGAATAGGTTTCCTTATGCTACCAAGGTAATTCATGTATGACCAAAATCACAGTTTAATCTCAATCTATTTGAACAAGGAGAAAATAAACTTCCATCTACATCTACATTTGTACTCCGCAAGGCACCCAACGGTGTGTGGCGGAGGGCACTTTACGTGCCACTGTCATTACCTCCCTTTCCTGTTCCAGTCGCGTATGCTTCGCGAGAAGAACGACTGCCGGAAAGCCTCCGTGCGCGCTCGAATCTCTCTAATTTTACATTCGTGATCTCCTCGGGAGGCATAAGTAGGGGGAAGCAACATATTCGATACCTCATCCAGAAACGCACCCTCTCGAAACCTGGACAGCAAGCTACACCACGATGCAGAGCGCCTCTCTTGCAGAGTCTACCACTTGAGTTTGTTAAACATCTCCGTAACGCTATCACGGTTACCAAATAACCCTGTGACGAAACGTGCCGCTCTTCTTTGGATCTTCTCTATCTCCTCTGTCAATCCGACCTGGTACGGATCCCACACTGATGAGCAATACTCAAGTATGAGCTTAACTACTGTTTTATTAAACAATAATGAAATAAATTTTCACTATAACTCTCTTTTGTTAAATAGACAGTAATATTGTATTCGAAGCATTAAGCAGTGCAGTTGCATCAGATCTCTGTCAGCTGCTTATTCGATCACTAATTATCTCGTTGACAAGTGCCTCGATGTGGGATTATGTTGCTAGTTCGTAATTGTGGTCATTTTTTTGAACAGATCGTAAATTTTTTTCTCGCCAAGCTCGCTTTGTATTTTATATTACTGCTGTTCCCTTGGGCGTACGACAACGAGAGTTATCGCTGTGTTACCTCAGGCAATACTGAAGGAATAGGTATAGGTTTTGCAGTTGTGAAACAAAAATGGGACCACACAAAATCGTTTTATTTTTGGTTGGAGGACTTTAAGCACAGGCGCGCCCGCTCGAGGGTTAAGTTCTCTGTACACTTTGAACGCAAATACTCTATGAAATTGCTATCTTGTGATACTAAACACCATTGTCTTTGTCGGATGTAATTGATGTAGTAGTACCCACTGCGACGAGAGACTAAATGTGGCTTCAACTGTGAAACGTCGCCCATAGTACCTTCGTTTCCGTCACGTCATGTGCCCCGTAAGTTCCAAAAGATTAGAGACTGGATTAATAAAAAAAAAGAGAAAAGCTAAAATAGTGGTTTTAATGCTGCTATTTTCTCCACAGTCTCCCACCCCCCTGCCGGTCCTGCCCGTCCTCCACCCACGCGCTCGAGTAGACGTCCTTCTTTGGCATGTAGCTCAAGCTGCGCATCGCATTGACTTGAATCTCGGTTAAGCTGTCCGTCATGGCATAGGCCCTTCATGCGACTGTATGCACTTTGTCATTTTGTGGTGAGTTCATACTGATAAAATCGCGTGACACTGGTGGTAATGTCTTCTAGAAAGCAACTTGTCGGTTTTCCATTTCAATCAAGTCCCTGCAGTCGTCTGGTCGTCCTGGTTTTTGTTCGGGAGTCTATTTGAACTGCGATAAACCTTGCATACACGTTCCTCTGCTTCAAAACATCCTTGGGAAAGTCTTCAACATTTGGCTTAGAGATGCTGCTCCATTGGAATTTGTGACTGAGTAAAGTTTATGCACTACGGTCCGACGGCAAGTACTTAACACTGCCTGCTCACAACTGTTGTTCACAGTTGCCAGAGTAGTTACTGCATTGACGTCACTTACACACAAGAATTAAAACCAATCTCGAAGTATTTTCATTGGACAGTGTAATATGGGCGCCGTTGCAGTCTGAGAAACTGCATAGCCTGCGATCAGCAGCAACATAAGTACACTTAAGCCCCTAAGCTCTTTGTCGAACTAGTAGTCTATATTACTCTGTATACTCATCAACATACACACTTACATACCTACACTATCGTTTCATTACTACCAGGGAAATATTGTCCTAGAACTAAATGAAAAGTTAATCTTATCCTCCAGTTATAACCTAGGTTTTCGTGAAGCTTTCCTTGGTTGCAAGATAAATCATGAAATGGTGGAAATGGAAACTTCTACCCTTCCGCCTACACGCATGGTAGATAAATTGTATTTCTAAGTTCTGGCATACAATGAGAGTTCCAAAGCTATGCATGGTATATCTCCAGTTCCTTTGATTTCTGGTTCTACATGCTCTCGGTACACGTGTCGCGTCATTTATGTGTCCACCAACTGCTATATCAGGAAAGCAACTGACTTGAAGAGGTAACGGAATCATATCTCAATGTGTGACACGGGATATAATCCTTATGGTCAAGTGCCCCCTTCCACATATTTCTCAGTGCAGAACCATTCCTTATATAAATGTTCTCGCACCGAATCAAGATTCGTTTTCACAGCCTCTATTACGACTGAATCCCATAACTTTTATGCGTAAGTCAGAATCCGTGTCTCCTAAATCAGAATTTGTGCCTCTTCTTAATACCTAATTCGTAATACGTCACTAGTGTTTTTTACAACGTATGATATGCAAGATGTTAAAAAGTCTTTGCAGTAAACGTCCAGCAGTGATAGATCTCGTCGTGTGGAACAACTTCTGTTGGAGACAAAATTTTCACTAACGTTTCCGGGTGAAGTAAGACGTCGAGGCTGGTTATACACCTGAGAGGCAGCAGGGCATAGCCGCTCTGCGGTGTTGTGCTGTGTGTGTTGCCTATGATCCAGTCATCAGGCGAGCAAAACTGAAGTTCCTGATTCGCTTGTCAAATATCTTTCCTCGCTTGGAGGCACTCATTTTTATGGTTCCCTTGTTGAAATTCACTCTATCAATTTAATAGGGTAGGTAGTATGCCACATGCCTGCCTGTTTTTTCGGTGAAATTTCGTCGTGACGCGTCAGTGCCGGAACCTGCTTAAGGGCGCCTAGTGTCGCTGGAAAGTGTCAGGAGACATTTTGTCTCTAACTAGAGTCGTTCCATATGAGGTGATTTATCACGCCTTGTCGTTTATCGCAAAGACTTTGAGATACTCTGCATATTCATGGATGTGTTTACATCAGGATGGCTAGGAATCGAAATAAGCCAAAAGTTGTTTAAACAAATACACTAAATTCCGTCCGGGATCGCGCGACTACTACGGTCGCAGGTTCGAATCCTGCCTCGTGCATGGATGTGTGTGATGTCCTTAGGTTAGTTAGGTTTACGTAGTTTTAAGTTCTAGGGGACTGATGACCACAGGTGTTAAGTCCCATAGTGCTCAGAGCCATTTGAACCATTTGAACCACTAATTTCCAAAATTAAAGCAACAAAGGGAAATTTTACAATTTTGCATCTATTTTGTCACAAAACAGTACAGACAGGTGATAGTGAAGTAGAAACAATGTAAAGAAGACAGAATGTAAATAACTGATGTAGTGGAAGTAGTGGCCTCTGTTTTACCTTGCAAGTTTAGAAAGAGTATCACAAATGGCTCTGAGCACCTTGGGACTTAACTGCTGAGGTCATCAGTCCCCTAGAACGTAGAACTACTTCTACCTAACTAACCTAAGGACATCACACACATCCGTGCCCGAGGCAGGATTTGAACCTGCGACCGTAGCGGTCGCACGGTTCCAGACTGTAGCGCCTAGAACGGCTAAAATATCAAAATTAAAGCCCCTGCAGCAATGGATAGTCACCTGTAAAAAAATGAAAATAAAAATAACTGAGTCACCGCTTTTACAGTGTTCTGTGTGATTGTCAATGTATTACGTCGGAGCTAAGTCAGTTCAAACGTGGGCCCATTGTTGGTGCTTGTATGGTGTGTGATTCCATAACCAAGGAAGTGCAAATGTTTGGTGTTTGAAAGACTTACACAGAAGAAGCAGAAGAACCTCAACCCCTGAGTCATAACAAGGAAAGAAGGGTCTATTAATTGGTCGTGGCTGACAATCCTTAAAGAATGTAAAGAAAAGTGAGAGGAAAAGAGGAAGAGAGCTTCAAAGGTCACTACAGAACTGAAATCGCTCTTAGCACCAAATAAATAAGAAGAGAAGTAGAGAACTGCAGGGCGACCTGGAATTCCAAAATCACGTATCAGTCATGCACGTAACAGGAGAATGCTGTGTTGTAGCCACAAAACCAGGACTGTGGAGCAACAGAAGAATGTCGTTTGAACGGATGAGTCTTGGGTGACACTATTGCCAACTTCAGACTGAGTTTACGTCCCGAGAGTGATACATGGCGGGAATTCGGTGATGATGTGGGCAGCCGTATCGTGGTATTCCACGGGCCCCATAGCTGCTGTGCAATAACGCAGCGCAACAGGCTGATGGAGGGAGGCAGATGCACGACTGCAGTGAGTGCCGCCAGCTTCTGTCTGCCTGCCAGTCGTCTGCAGTGTTCTGGCCGGCAGAGCCGCCCCTTCTGCTGGGAAGAGGAGAAGCCCCCCAACTCAGCCCGGCGTCACGGCGCGCGAATTGTGCGCCCTGGAATGCGGCGCAAATCCTCGCTTCAGCTGCAGTCGTTACTAACCCTCAGCTCTCGCAACGCTGCGCGCGCGAAACGGAGCTCTCGCCATAAACCTCTGAGCACCACCCGCCGTCTGCCCGCGCCCCCGCAGAATCATGCGCACCGAAGGGCGAGTACGTCAGAGAATTACATGTTCTTCCAGAGGCAGTGTATCCACGACTATAGGGGGAGGGAGGTGGGGGACACGTATGCGCCGTAGGGTAAGACAACTAATGTACTCTGGTAGAACAAAATATTAGTCACCCTGAAAGCTTATGACGTCTTGTAAAATAGCACACACTGCTTAAGTAAAGACTAAACAACATTGCTTTACAGGCTCGGTTACAGTCGTTACTTATGACTAAGCAATGAAGAGTGTTGGAGCAGAAAATTACCAAACTATTGCTCCAAACTGAGTCTCGGGAAGTACACCACAGCGTCCTAATCTGATCGCTGAAATATACTGGAAACGATAGCTGCCTCAAGCATTTAACAGTGAATTACTTCACTTTACTTTCACATAAAAATGGGACGACCTAATAGCGACGTGAACGGACAAGACGGCGTGGCTGTATGCATGGCAAAGGAAATCCTCTGAAGCGGGTTATGTACGCACAACGTGAAAAATGAATACTGTAATGTTTAAGAATAGTTGTACACAAATGGTAATCCCACGTGGGAATGTAACGCTCACTTCTAGTCAAGCACAACTCGTAGGTTATGTGATCAGCTGACGAGAAGAAAATGACTGCTACAAAGCCGGCCGGTGTGGCCGAGCGATTTTAGGAGCTTCAGACTGCAACAGCGCTACCGCTACGGTCGCGGGTTCGAATCCTACCTCGGGCATGGATGTGTGTGATGTCCTTAGGTTAGTTAGGTTTAAGTAGTTATGAGTTCCAGAGGACTGATGACCTCAGAAGTCCCTTAGTGCTCAGAGCTAGAGCCACTGCTACAAAATATTACCCTCCAAACCGCGCGGGATTAGCCGAGCGTTCTAGGGCGCTGCAGTCATAGACTGTGCGGATGGTCCCGGCGGAGGTTCGAGTCCTCCCTCAGGCATAGATGTTGTAACGCTGGAAATGCACATCTTCCCATTTCCATCTATTGTACTGTAGTTTTTTCCTTATTTTTCTTACCTGAATATATGACGATTCTGTGTCTTTACATATTGTAATTGTTTTACTATTTGTATATATATATTTATGCATTTATGTCGATGTATAATTGGTTTGTTTCGTAAATATTATTTGTATTTTTACGCTGGGTCTTGCCTAAGGAAAACTGCTATCGAACAATTGCATCGATAGGTTGTGTGAAGAATCAAAGTGTGTAGGATCTTTGGTAGTGTTAACTCTGCCGCGTGGAGCGCGGGCAGTGGGGGTCTGGCTGGGGTGGTGCAGTGGAGCAGGTGTGATGTGTGACGCTCCCGCGAGTTGCCGCGCTTTCGGGGTTTGGCAGCATGTAATTGCGCTCGACTTGCGATGATAGTTTCTGACATGGTGTCGCGCACGGGAAGCATTAGCAGGCGCACATCAAGAGCCCGTTTCGTCTGGTGACCGTGTCGAGAAGAAGGCGCGCCAACATCCAGCTTCTGCAACAACGACGGCCGACAATGAGTGACTGTCGCCACCTCCTCGATCGACGGCTTCAAACCTTCAATCAACCAACAAGGAAGACTGGACGCACGTAAAGTTTTAGAACTGTATGGCAGACCTCAGCTTTTCAAACTGTTCCATTTTCGTCACTATAATTACAGCAACTTAGCATGAACGTTTGTTGCTCATTGTCCCAATTGCATTACCAAGCAGAGTCCCTTCCTTTTCCGAAATGAACCCGAGTGTCGTTGAAATTCAAACGCCAGCATTAAAATTATAATATAGCATTTCACTGCTTTAATTTCAAAGTTCAGTTAAAGTATTCATACAATATTTAGATTACACAAGCACGAATTAAGAGTGCGAGTTTTGTTACCATACTTTAGCTTACCTGTGACTGCTGCTCAGCTTGGTACGTACTAAATTTTACTATTGTTCAGAATCATTTAATTCAAGTTCAAAGTTAAATCTCTTATTTCTAAATGGCATAGATTCAAGTAGCTTTTGAAATGATTGTTGAGGTAGTCCAAGACTAACCGTATTTTACTGAATTTCGATGTGCTTGAGAAAGAAAGCTCACTATTAATTTCAGTCACTAAATTAACTTTCGATTATCCGGTTTTATTAATTCTTTTGCTAAATTAAGTCAGGGTGTAGCGAAATTTATTACTTCTGACAAACTTTCAGTTTTCACACTACACGTGTCAACCTTCAGTTGCCACGCTTCTAGTGCTAATTATATGTGTAATAACCTTTCTTTTACAGTTACTATGGTAATTGTCCTTAGGACTGGCGACCGTAATTTCCCCCAAATCTCAAATACCTGATTACCGCTAGTAAATTGTTAACGTAATGGCTGCACATTTACTTTCGTTATTAACTTTACCGCTTTGCAAATTTAATTTCCACCAGCTACATTAGCACTTTTCCTTTCATTTAGATGTAACCCTTTCCTCCCTCTTTACCGACAGATTAACTTCGGTGACGATAGCTTTTTCCCAAATTTCCATTAGGTACACGCGGTTTAATTTTTCACTGTCATTAAGGTCGATAAGTGAGGGGGAGGTTACAATGTGTGTGTTTGTCCTTAGGATAATTTAGGTTAAGTAATGTGTAAGCTTAGGGACTGATGACCTTAGCCGTTAAGTGCCATAAGATTTCACACACATTTGAACATTACCCTTCAAGGGATATAAACATCGATTAAAAAGCAAGAGAGACTGTAGCACTCCTTTTCGTTATGTATGTATATTTATACATAGAGTTTATCCGAAATGATTGTAGAAAATCTTTTTCTCGCTCGTGCGGGCCGCTTTTGCTTTACCGTGCACCGAAATGCCCTCCTCTTACACTGATGCAGGCAAATTTTAAAGAATGGAGCACGTTTTATTTACCTTTCGCTCGACATACTATTGACGATATTCTCTGAATAGTAAATTTTGACTAGGAGCAAATGTTATGCCTATGCTCTCTTAAGTTTGTTGCACCAGATGATGCGACCTTAAGCTGCGAAACCGGTTGTGTTTTAATGAACAACAACATTACCAACTGTACTCGTAAACGGAGTTCTCCCTAATATCAGAGCTGAAATTGCATCGGAGGTTGCCATAATGTGCGCTATAGGCTCGTCATCAGTCGCAATGCTTGTTTCACAGACAACAGATTTCAGGTGGCCCCAGAAGGAAAAATCTGTGGGAGTCTAGTCGGGCGAACGTCCACACCATGCTACCAGTTCACGGCGCACCATCCTGGTCTTACAAAATGTTGCATCCAAATGCATTCACACAGCAAGTGTGAAGAACGGAGGTGCACCATCGTGTTGGCACCACATTCGCTGTCGCACATTGAGTGGATCATGTTCCAGCAACTCTGATGGAGTGTCTCGTAAAAAGATTAAGTATCTGTTTGCGTTCAGTCGTTGGACAAACATGTATGGACCGAGCAGATCATAGTCTATCAAGCCAGTCCAAATGTTGACGGCGAAGCGATCTAGGTAACTACGAACAAAGGCGGCCTGAGTACTGTGCCGTGTCCACACGTGTTCATTCTGGCCTTTGAACATATACTCTCGTATTTAGAATGCGCTATGTAAAAACTACGTGGTTCGGAAAGTTCAATTGAATGACATAGATTTGCAAAAACCACTGGCAGAATTCAATTCGACGTGGAAAACCGTCTGGGTTAAGAGCGAGAACTATCTGAAGACGGTAGGGGTAGAAATCGTCTTGAAGCCACACACACAAAATTGTGGAACGGCTTACACTAATTTTCCTTGTAACACGCAGCGAACTTGTTGAAGGTGTGTTTCCCACCAGTGCTGACGCCTCCTCTTCACACCCTGGTGTACGCATTGTGTGTTGACGACCGCATCCGTCAGGCTTTCGCACCTGTAACACAAAATGAAGTAGGCCTTAAATGGACATGTGCCGTTACGATAACGTGCCAGTGGAAAACGCCCCTCAAGTTAACCTCTCTCTAATAGGGACATTTGGATGATAGTAAATGTGTGTGGATTTGGCACTCGACGATTAGGATACTTCCCGAGCGAGAAGGCGTGCCAGTCTTCGGCGTGAATCCGCCCGGCGGATTAGTGTCGAGGTCCGGTGTGCCCACCAGTCTGTGATTGATTGCCGCGCGGGATAGCCGAGCGGTCTCAGGCGCCTTGTCACGGTCAGCGCTGCTCCCCCCGTCGGAGGTTCAATTCATCCCTCGGGCATGGGTGTGTGTTTTATCCTTAGCGTAAGTTAGTTTAAGTTAGATTAAGTGGTGCGTAAGCTTAGGGACCGATGACCTCAGCAGTTTGGTCCCATAAGACCTCTCCACGAGTTTCCCATTAGGAAACCGCCGAACGTGCCAACGTTGGGCAGAGGGAGCATTTCCACCTGCCGCCTCGTAAGCACAGTGCAATTCTGCCCTTTCCCCCCAAGAGCCGGCCGTTGTGGCCGAGTGGTTCTAGGGGCTTCAGTCCGGAACTGCGCTACTGCTAAGGTCGCAGGTTCAAATCCTGCCTCTGGCATGGATATGTCTGGTGTTCTTAGGTTAGTTAGGTTTAAGTAGTTCTAAGTCTAGGGGACTGATGACCTCAGATGTTAAGTCCCATAGGGCTCAGAGCCATTTGAACCATTTCAACCCCCCAAGAATAGCGCTCCACTTTCTGTCGACTCCACACAGTAACAAACGCAAGACAGTCCCCGTTAGATGACAAACTGATACAGGGTGAACCAGACTCCGCACTGTGTACAGACTCCGCACTGTGTACAACGTTGGGCAGAGTGAGCATTTCAACCTGCCGCCTCGTAAGCACAGTGCAATTCTGCCCTTTCCCCCCAAGAGCCGGCCGTTGTGGCCAAGTGGTTCTAGGGGCTTCAGTCCGGAACTGCGCTACTGCTAAGGTCGCAGGTTCAAATGACATGACGATGACATCTCTTTATATGCTTCAAGTGATTCAAAGGAGTTTGCCACTTCATCTAACTGGGGTGAAATTACATTAGGTGTTCCACAAGGTTCGATTATGGGTCCCCTCCTGTTCTTGATGTATGTGAATGACCTCCCTTCTTGCAACATTTATCAAACAGGTATTTTCGCAGCCAAAAGGAACGCGTTCACGGCCCAGTAAGAGGCGGACGACCCGCACTGTTTTCACGTCTGGAATATCCACAACTACGTCAACTACAGGTTTTACAAGTAAATGTCATAAAACTTCAACCTGACGTCTCTTTTACCTTGATGTCACAAATACATTGAAATCGTTTCCCTGCAGACCTGGTACGATGACAGCTCTGATAGCGTGTTGTGCGCCTGCTTTCTTGCCGGCACGTGACGCTGTTAAACGACGCCTAACGCCTTACGCTAAGGGATACGGACATGGGTTACTATGCGAAATAAGCTTGTTACGACCCACTTTTTCAGCCTTCTCATTTTCTACGTTCATTGCTTGTGTATAAAATGTGCACACTTGGGTGGTAGTAGCCATTATAATCATTCCACGCTTGCAAATGTATGGCTTGAAACTTGTATATACCATTTTCAAGCCGTAGATATTCATGCATTGAATGATTGTAAAAGGCTGGTACCACCCAAGCGTGCTCGTGCATTCTAACAATTAACAAATTATCGAGATCTGATGATTTTAACCATGCTTACCGCAACTGGTAAATGGGAGAAACCACAGATGTCAATAATTACCGGCCAGTATCCTTGCTTACACCATTTTCAAAAATATTTGAAAAAGTAATGTGCTCAAGAGTGGTTAACCATCTCAACAGTAATAGGATACTTAGTAAATCACAGTTAGGATTTCAGAAATGTTGTTCCACTAAGACAGCGATGTCCAATTTTACTGTCCACGTGCTAGAGTCTTTAAATAGCAAAATGTCACCAGTAGGGATATTCTGTGACTTATGCAAAGCATTTGATTGTGTGAACCATGACATTATGTTAGAGAAATTACAATTCTATGGTATAAATGGAACAGAATATGACTGGTTTAAGTCATATCTACAGAACAGGAAGCAAAATGTCTCTTTATATGCTTCAAGTGATTCAAAGGAGTTTGCCACTTCATCTAACTGGGGTGAAATTACATTAGGTGTTCAACAAGATTCGATCATGGGTCCCCTCCTGTTCTTGATAGATGTGAATGACCTCCCTTCTTATGTGAAACAAGATGCTGAACTGACACTGTTTGCTGGTGATACAAGCATAATTATTAATCCAGTAAAAGGAAGTCCGATAGAAAATGATACAAATAAGGTCTTTGGAAAAATTATTAATTGGTTTTCTGCGAATGGGCTTGCTCTGAACTTTGAAAAAGCACAGTACATCCTTTTTTCTGCTGCAAAAAGTATAATTCCTTCAATAAACGTAACACATCAAAAGAAGTCAGTAGCCACGGTAGAGCATACTAAGTTTTTGGGTGTACATATAGATAAGAATTTTAATGGGAAAATTCATATTTTGGATCTCCTAAAGCGACTAGGTCTAGAAACTTTTGCAATCAGAATAATTGCAAATCCTGAGGATGCAGAAATTAGTAAGCTAATATACTTTGCGTACTTCCACTCTCTGATATCATACGAAATAATATTCTGGGGCAACTAAACACTTAGGCAAAACGTAATAATTGCTGAAAAGAAAGTAGTTAGAATAATGTGTGGGGTTCATAGACGCACATCTTGTAGGCATCTGTTTAAAAGGTTAGGAATTCTTACAACTTCTTCACAGTACATTTACTCAGTAATGAAATTTTTGCTCAGCACCATGGACCAGTTTAAAATCAACAGCGACATTCATGATTATAATAGCAGAAAAAAGAAAGACCTACACTATCCTTCACTTAACCTATCTTTGGCACAGAGAGGGGTAAAATATGCTGCTATAAATTTTTTTGATAAATTACCAGATGAAATAAAATGTCTGAGAGACAGCAGTAATAGTTTCAAAAACAAATTGAAATCATACCTCCTTGACAACTCCTTCTATACCATAGAAGAATTTTTGAATATGAATAAATAAATCTGGATATATAATATATGCATTTTGAGCCATTTAATGGAATGGGATAGATAATAGAAATATTTAGGTATAACACTATAATGTAAACAACAAAAAAACTTGTTTCCTGTGCGCATTTCTTGTGCATTTGACTCGTTCCACATCATTGCGGTTTCTCCGTGCTATTGATCAATGGAACACGTAACTAACTAACTAACAAGAAACGTTGTTTACTAGCGACCTTGGCTTAGAAGTTCACCATCTCTCAAATAATTGTTACAGATCGCCCCTTAACACTCAAGATGCGTACACTAATAGATAATAAAGGAGTACTGATGTCTCGCTGCACTGCGAACAAACACCCAACCCATGCAGCTATTATGAATAAATATTACTTGAAAATATACTAGAAACTGTAGTGGAACACTAAATATGCACGGATGAAGCCTGCAAAATGCAACAGTCTGACCCAGCTTTCCAAACAGTACGCTCAAACTGCGAAACAGGCACCATCGTCCACACTGTACTTCATCACGCCCCTTTGCAGTGCATGCAAAAACTAATGTCGCACTGCACTCCAAAGGGGTGCAGACATGTTCGTTGTGGTTGGTAGCTCACGATGTCTTCAGAGAAGAGATGAAGCGCCAGAGTGGTGGGGATGGAGGGGTGGAGGGGGGGAAGGGTTGTCAGCAGTTTCAATGGTTGTCAAGAGCGTCGTCCCGATGCAAACTGCTCTGCGAACAGAAGTTTTCTATCATGAAATGTGTAGAAATGGAACCCCCCCCCCCCTCCCCGAGAAAAGGGGCGGTTTCACTGATGCCACCCCTGAGAGCTTTTCATGTCGATTCTGAACTCCGGTGTGTCTGAAATGTTTTTATTGGCAGCTATCGTGGATATGACCTCCATCCCAGAGGTCTCATTGTGGATGTTTTCTTCATATGTGAAATCGCAAGTA
This sequence comes from Schistocerca cancellata, assembly GCF_023864275.1. Classification (NCBI taxonomy): domain Eukaryota; kingdom Metazoa; phylum Arthropoda; class Insecta; order Orthoptera; family Acrididae; genus Schistocerca; species Schistocerca cancellata. The sequence continues at coordinate 77,579,973 of NC_064632.1, forward strand.
TATTGTGTCTCCTACCGTTTTTAATCTTTTAATGCAACTTCATTACTACCGCACTTTGTAAAATACTTCCAAACTAGGGATACTACCACTCTACGACACAACGATGTCCTAGAACGACAGCGAGAAACTAGACTATGTACCATACGGGGGAAAGTCTTATGCTTGCCACGTGTAGGCGTACTGTCTAATGGGGCACACCAAGCGTCAACAAATACATTGTTGTCATGTTGATTAATCGGGGTCCGCAGCTCGTGGTCGTGAGGTAGCTTTCTCGCTTCCCGCGCCCGGGTTCCCGGGTTCGATTCCCGGCGGGGTCAGGGATTTTCTGTGCCTCGTGATGACTGGGTGTTGTGTGACGTCCTTAGGTTAGTTAGGTTTAAGTAGTTCTAAGTTCTAGGGGACTGATGACCATAGATGTTAAGTCCCATAGTGCTCAGAGCCATTTGAACCATATGATTAATCGGGTTTCTGCCTGTTAATCACGTCTTTCCTGCACATTATTTCAAATGCGTGACTCGCAGTCCTCTTCAGGTGCTGTCCGATACTGATTACAGTGTGGAGGTAGTCCGGTATTTACTCCTATGTTGTGCTAAGCGTTACCTCTGAGATCTGCGCAGCGCCCTGCGCTCTGTCCCTAGTGTGCGCAGACCAATAGCAGCGGCTGTAGCGTTTTCTTCTGGCAGCGGCTGTTCCGAACGCTGTGCGCGTACTTTGTGGTTATTACCCGCTGACAATATTTCTGAATTAGGTTCTGAATGACGTCCGAGCCATGCTAGACGTTCTGTCTTCCGACTGTCGTCATTTCACTCCTTCTGTGAATTAGGACGTTACATTACCCTGGTGTGCCGTGTTAGGTGCTCCGTCCGAAGTCCTTGACCCCAACGAGCAGCTGCAGTGTTATTTTAAGGCCTATTGTGTTCAAGTAGCTGCTCGAAACTCGGAAGAACGTAGTCAGATACTGTGACTGTTATCTGAGATACCATTTTATGTACGTCCTTTGTTACACGCCCAGGGCTGTTACATCTAATTCCAACATCATACTTGTGTCGCTTGGGGTCTGGATGTTGCTTCCGTTGCGTCTTCAGAAGTTTGAGTCAGCTGCAAACCTGTGTCCCGGTTAATGAGATTCACCGCGACCTTAATCTCAATAGATTCTTTGATGACTATCTCCCAGTATCTCGTCTTGGATGTCATACAGAACTTAATTCAAAAATATTGACAACGGATAATAGCCACAATGTAGGCGCACAGCCGCGCAGAGGGAACGCCTAGCACAAGATGGGCGCAAATACCGGACTCGTTCCATACTGGAATCATTATCAGACAGCATCTGAAGAAGACTGCGGATCCCGCAACTGAAATATCGTGCAGGAAAGACGCGAATACCCTACAGAAAGCCGATTAATCAACATGACGTCCGCGGCTCGTGGTCTTGCGGTAGCGTTCTCGCTACCCGCGCACGGGGTCCCGGGTTCGATTCCCGGCGGGGTCAGGGATTTTCTCTGCCCCGAGATGACTGGGTGTTGTGTGTCTTTCATCAGCATTTCATCCTCATTCACTCGCAAGTCGCCGTAGTGGCGTTAAAGAACTTATGGAGCGGCGGCCGAACCGCCACGTGAGGGGTCTCCCGGGCACCAATGCCATTCGCTCATTAATCAACATGACAACGTCTCGCCTGAAAAGCGTGAAGAGTTAGATACATTGGTGTCTCTGCTGTACTGAGTCTTGTGTCATGTATTTGTTGCTAGTTTCTAAATTGTATGTGTTGTTACTAAAGTAGTGCTGATCGATATTACCAATTTCTATAATGATCAAATATTTCAAAGTAATGAAAATTTTTCAAATAAACATTAGCACTAGCACTCCGTCTTGAGGCCACAAGTGGCCCATCGTAACCATCCGACCGCCGTGTCATCCTTAGTTGAAGATGCGGATAGGAGGGGCGTGTTGTCAGCACACCGCTCTCCCGGTGGTTACGCTGGTTTTCTTTGACTGGAGCCGCTACTATTGGGTCGAGTAGCTCCTCAATTGGCATCACGAGGCTGAGTGCACCTCGAAATATGGCAACAGCCCATGGCGGCCTGGATGGTCACCCATCCAAGTGCCGACCACGCCCGACAGCGCTTAACTTCGGTGATCTCCCGGGAACCGGTATATCCAATGCAGCAAGGCCGTGGAAAATATACATTAATCGTCCATAAAAATAGTTTTATTTAAGATCCAAAAAATTTTAGCTCTGCATCTATGGCAAATTGTTATGCCGGCTTTTTGTATCTACTTATTAGTAAACAATAAAGAAATTCTCCTATAACCGAGACCAAACACATACCGAAAAATACTGGTTATTCCAAACGAAACTACCGGTATCTGTTTTAATGTTTTAACCGTTCGGCTCATCCCATTCCTCACGGAAGGCAGAGACGTCGAACGGCCGTGAGAAGGAAGTAGTACAAATGGTCAGACAATAATGGGAAGCTCTTATTCCAAACCAAGGCAACCGATGATGAACACGATTATTATCATCATCGTCATCACAACCATCGTCATTATCATACCATATACAGGAGCCATTTGTAACTGTCACATTTCTCGCTGGAACTGCAGCGTTGCTCGACAACCAGTGGGTTTCCCTCGTTAGGAGGAGCTCCGGCTTAAACATCCGCGAGACTTGACCGCGACCAGCCCTGTTGCTCCGGGGCTCTCGTGGGAAAGGCGATACGCATGCAGATACCCGGTGGGCGCAATCTGGTCGCCGTCCCCCTCCCCCTCCCACGTTCACTCTCTACAGACCCACCTTACTCCAAATGGTGCTCCCCTCTCCTTCCTCCTTGCCTCGACCCTCCCCTCCTTGGCACTACAAATCCTGACCACGTCTGGGATGACCCTCTCACAATGCAAATCCCTCTATTTCTCTGTCCTGGAGGCTCGCCCGGGGGTTGAAAGCGCGTGATAAGACGCCCTCCTAACCCCCCCACCCATTCCCCATCTAGCCGACGCTGCGCCGGATCAATAGGCCCGGCCCGTCTGTCCAGAACCGCCGCCGGCCGCACCTTCAACCTCTTCGTCGTCGTCCTCTCGTCCTGGACGCTGATTTAAATCGCGATCGGCCCCCAGGGAGCCGCTCCTATGTGCGCTGTAACAATATCGCCCCAGCCGCTGGAGGCAGTCCCCCTACCACGACAGCACGTCTCGCTTTGTAACGTCTAACAGTATTCGCACAAAAGTCTGCGTAGAGCTAGCTAGCTAGCTTCAAACACTCCGGTTAACAACCAGTGTTTGGTGTTCTCGGTTTTGGCTGGGCCTTGTGAACGTACTATATTAAAGAAGAAGGTTACTTCCCGGGCGTACACTTCGGGGAAGCAATTCACACTGTCGCTGCTCCACCAGATGCCTAACATTATCTTTTTTGGAGGCGTGCAGGACTTTGTAAACGAGTTGCTGCTTTGTTTTGGAACAACTTTATCCAATGCATGCAAATGTTGCACAGTGGTGGAGTTAATCACATCTGCCAGTTCTCGAGTAAAATGATGTGAATACATGTGGATTAATGCCTTTAAACGACCTTCATCAAACCCCGGATGTCTTTCTGAACGTGGAGAATCATTGACGTGAAAACTAACCTCCTTAAAACGAGAACACCATTTTCTTTTTCTCTGTCGAGCGGTTTTACCCCCATACACAGCACAAATGTTTCTGGCTGCTTGCGATGTTGTCACGCCTCTGTTGAACTTAAACAGAAGCATATGTTGGAAATATTCCGATTTTTCCACTTGGCACTCCACTCTCTGTTGTCCATAGCTCCAGTCACTATCTCCAAATGACAAAATGACAATATGTACTCTAATAGCAACGTGAACTACAAATAAAAAATACCAATCGATAAATACTGTGCGGCTGGTCCCAGCGGAGGTTCGAGTCCTCAAAAAAAAAGAAACAAAATGGTTCAAATAGCTCTGAGCACTATTGGACTTAACATCTATGATCATCAGTCCCCAAGAACTTAGAACTACTTAAACCTAACTAACCTAAGGACATCACACACATCCATGCCCGAGGCAGGATTCGATCCTGTGACCGTAGTGGTCACGCAGTTCCGGACTGAAGCGCCTAGAACCGCGCGGCCACACCGGACGGCTCGAGTCCTCCCTCGGGCATGGATGTGTGTGTTTGTCCATAGGATAACTTACGTAAAGTAGTGTGCAAGCTTAGGGACTGATGACCTTAGCAGTTAAGTCCCATAAGATTTCACACACATTTGAACATTTTGTAACGCCGGAAATGCATATCCTCCTATTTCCATATGCTGCACTATAAATTCCTTTCCTTGTTTTGTTACCTGTAGATATGACGTTTCTGTGTCTTAAATATTGTAATTGTTTTACTGATTTTGTATATATATATATATATATATATATATATATATATATATATATATATATATATATGTTGGTATGTTTTGTGAATATTATTTGTATTTATACACTGGGTCTGGCCTAGGGAAAACTATGCTATCGAAAGAATACATCGATTGGTTGTGTGGAGAACCAAAGTGTTTAGGATCTTATGTAGTGTTAACTCTGCCTCGTGGAGCGCGGGCAGAGCAGAGAGAGTTTTGGCTGGGGTGGTGCAGTGGAGCAGGTGTGTTGTGTGACGCTCCCGCGAGTTGCCGCGCTTTCGGGGTTGGGCAGCATGTAATTGCGCTCGACTTGATATGATAGTTTCTGACACGGTGTCGCGGACGGGAAGCATTAGCTGGCGCGCATCAAGAGCCCGTTTCGCCTGGTGACCGTGTCGAGAAGAAGGCGCGCCAACATCCAGCTTCTGCAACAGCGACGGCCGACAATGAGTGACTGTCGCCACCTCCTCGATCGACGACTTCAAACCTTCAATCGACCAGCAAGGAAGACTAAAAGCACGTAAAGTTTCAGAACAGTATGGCAGACCTCAGCTTTCAAAATTGTTGCATCACAAAATTACAGCAACTTAGCATGAACCTTTGTTGCTCATAGTCCCAATTGCATTGCCAAGTAGGGTCCCTTCCTTTTCCAAAATGAACCCGAGTGTCGTTGAAATTCAAACGCCAGCATTAAAGTAATATAATTCGATTTCATTGCTTTAATTTTAAAGTTCAGTTAAGGTATTCATAGCTGGCTACAATATTTAGATTACACAAGCACAAATTAAGAGTGCGAGTTTTGTTACTGTATTTTAGCTTACCTGTGACTGCTGCTCAGCTTGGTACGTACTAAATTTTACTCTTGTTAATTGTTCAGAATCATTTAATTCAAGTTCAGAGTTAAATCTCTTATTTCTAAATTGCGTAGATTCAAGTAGCTTTTGAAGTGATTGTTGAGGTAGTCCAAGACTAACCGTATTTTACTGAATTTCGATGTGCTTCAGAAAGAAAGCTCACTATTAACTTCAGTCACTAAATTAACTTTCGATTTTCCGGTTTTATTAATTCTTTTGCTAAATTAAGTCAGAGTGTAGCGAAATTTATTACTTCTGACAAACTTTCAGTTTTCACACTACACGTGTCAACCTTCAGTTTCCACGCATCTAGTGCTAATTATATGTGTAATAACCTTTCTTTTTCAGTTACTATAGTAATTGTCCTTAGGACTAGCGGCCGTAATTTCAGCCAAATCTCAAATATCTAATTACCACTAGTTAATTGTTAACGTAACGGCCGCACATTTACTTTCTTTATTAACTTTACTCCTTTTCAAAATTAATTTCCACCAGTTTCATTTGCATTTTTCCTTTCATTTAGACGTAACCCTTTCCTCCCTCTTTACCGACAAATTGACTTCGGTGACGATTGCTTCTCCCAAATTTCCATTAGGTACACGCGGTTTAATTTTTCACTGTCATTAATGTCGATAAGTGAGAGGGAGGTTACAATTTGATAAATAAATCCATATCTACCGGAACACCAACATGAAAAACAAAAACGTTACGAACTTATGCATCAACATAATACGCCGTCTTCTACATGCTGTTTTTTTTTCAATAAGACGATAGCTCATTGATGTACGTTCAGTGTTCTCGATAAACATCCACACTTTGCTCTGCTTGTGTCTTCTATGTTCAGAAATGTTCACATGTGTGTCAAATCTTATGGGACTTAACTGCTAAGGTCATCAGTCCCTAAGCTTACACACTACTTAACCTAAATTACCCTAAGGAGAAAGGGACGAAGATCAGTCATTAGACACGGAGCATAAGCTTGGACTGTTTCAACGATGGGGAAGAATATCGGCTGCGCCTTTTTCAAGGGCCGGCCGGGGTGGCCGAGCGGTTCTAGGTGCTACAGTCTGGATCCGCGTGACCACTACGGTCGCAGGTTCGAATCCTGCCTCGGGCATGGACGTTTGTGATGTCCTTAGGTTAGTTAGGTTTAAGTAGTTGTAAGTTCTAGCGGACTGATGATCTCAGATATTAAGTCCCATAGTTCTCAGTGCCATTTGAACCATTTGAACCCTTGCAAGGGACAACCCATTTGATCCCGAGACTGGTATTTACAAAATCTGTATCTAAAACTAGACCCCATGAGCAGCTCTACGACAAATGCTGGATGGTACTTCCAGTACTTCGAGTTGCTCCATTTGAAACATCCCCTTTGAAAAATTTTATACACGACTGTGCTTAAACTGACACACAATATTTTTAGCGCAACGCAATCTGACTTTCAGAAATCCCTACAAAAAAATGGCCCTGACTAACATTAACCTATGCGTTTCACAAATCACTTACCTCACAAAAATCTTGGTTATTCGAACTACTGCAATAGAGCGAGCGCCACTACTGCTAGCTAAATAAAAGATTCAAACTACGGAAGGCACTAACTACTGATAGGAATAGTTAGCAAATGAAAGATTTTGATAGAGAACAAACAATGTATTTACCTTAATAATCATAATATATATAGCAGTTCATGCCATCCAGTATTACAAATTTCAAAACTCCGCCATCTCTCTCCCCACATCGACCACTGCTGGCGGCTCACCTCCAACTGCGCAACGCTACGCGCTGTTCGCATCCAGCTGCCGCTGCCCAACACTACAATGGCAGACAACAATGCTAACTAGCCACAGACTGCACACAGCACAGCCAGTGATCTTCATACAGAGCGCTACGTAACGTTGCCAATAAGAAAACATAAACAGCCTACTTACATAGCTACTCCATGTATGTCAGTTAGTACTGTGTAGAAAAGTAATGTACTGTTATGTAAATAATGTATTCCTTGACTTTCATTGTACTGACTGGATTCCGAATTTTAACAGCAAACTTCTTCGTGCTGCCAAACATCACTTGAACAGAGTCTGGGAGTTCTATGAGCATCTCTGTGAAGTTCTCCCACTTACAGCACAAACCCGTGACGAAACGCACCTCTCTTCTTAGCCTCTTCCCTTTCACCTCTATTAATACTATCTGGTAAGAGCGACATAGTGAATACATAGGCCAACACTGATCATCCTTTTTTGTTATGACACGTACTTTGTACTGACTTTGTTTGCCTGAAGCAAAAATACTCTTGTTTATGTTTTATCCCACGTAGTTTTCTTTACTATTTTAGAATTGTAATTAAAATATCATTATAAACGCAATATGCTCAATGAAACACGAGTACGAATATTTGTTTGAAAGTAAATAGCAAATTCGAAGTAATTAGTTTTGCATTCCTGTGCCATTGTAGATAATGAAGTATTATGTAAGACTTATCAGCAGATGACAGCACTTTCCAGTGTTATAATGGAGAGAACGAGGTAAGTTACTCAACTAGTGCAGCGTAAGAATATCTAAAAGAGTTTTTTAGTGGGCTATTTTGTTGAACCTATAACCACGTGGAGGAGAGTGTGTCTGACCAATCCAGATGTATTTTATTATATTTGTGGACGTTTCATTGTCGCCACACAGAGACGGAATATAGCCTAATTTGTTAAAAGTCTTTAGTTTGTTTATTTTGGAGTGAAACTGGAGGCTTAAGAATGTGTAGTGTTTTGTGCTGCGGATTTAAGAAACTAGTCTAAGCGAAACTTAAACATTCTTAGTCTCAGTTCCAATGGTATAGATTCACTAAAGAAAACACTGCATGAATTATTTTTCCATTTGCGAAGTAAAAGGCTTAAAAACGAAAAAAAAGAAAGAGTTGTCCCGATTCGAAGTCCGTTAGAAAACCAGTACCGCATTTCCCAGGTGTTCCTGTACCCATCCCTCCCAAGAACATTAAGATACTGCATTCAGTGTCAAGGTGTACATCGTATGAGCATTCCGAACATTCTGACTGAGCATGTATACCTTTCACACAAGTTTAGTAACACTATTTAATCAGAGATTTGAATCTTCCAAAGGATAGTTCAGAACACATAACTTGAAGACTGAAAGAAAATAACTTACTACCTGCAGGAATATGTGTAAAGTTTTACAAACACAGAGAGAAACATAGGGAACCGTATTGTTGGCACAAAGTGTCTTCAGTATATTTCACTGACATTCAAAACATCATTAAGAAGTTAGGCGCAGAGTATAAGAAAGATGATGACGACTCTTCCTTGATTCAAGTAAGAGAAGTTTCAAAGGAGTATTTTTCCAGCATCAAACCAAGTCGCTCACTCTGCTGCTCGAAAAAGTAAAAGACTCTGAACGTCGATGGGTAATCTGTGGTAACTTGAAGGTTTTGTGTATGTTGTTTGGACAACAACAGTATTATACCCAGTATCCATGAAACGTTTGTGAATGGAACAGTGGAGATAGAAAGAATCACTGGACAACACAGGAATGGCCTCACTCTAGATTCCAAGAGCATCTTTGGAAGAAGCTTAGTAGGTTCTCAGAAAATTCTCCCACCTCCCTTCCTCCCTTGCAGATTTACAATGCGACTTAACTGCAAGTCCCTGCACCAAATGTCGTACTTCTGCATTTCGCTGCAGTGAACTGGTGTTGAAACATTCAAAGATACAACACTATCAACCACGAATAAACTCGTGGAGCGTACTGTGTTATGCATATATATCTGTTTCACAGTGAAGAAAGTCGTGCGTAATTCCATCTAATACGAAATCTTTAGTCCGGTTCTATACCGTACCACAGACAATTCTGCGTAGTACACTACTTCACTCCTGAATAGTGCCCAGGAAGAACCACTAAGAACTAGTATCATGGTGCTCATGTGGAATTACATTTTGTAATCAACCTTGACTACATTTAGAAATCCGTGCTCTTGGACGTACTATCCCGACAGTTTGCACCCCATTAATATTCATGTTGTATGAATTACAAATTTGGAATGTCATCCAACACAAAGGAACAGCAGATAAGATGGACCATGTACATTACAAGAACGAGAATACTGGAATTGTTAATAGAGAAACATCGAAATATTGAGAGAAGAAACATGCAATAAAGTCTCACGACATTTGTCCTCCACACCACATCACGCCTTTTTTTTCTACGGATTTATGCTCTTACTCCACTCGCTACATCCCTGGAAGAATCATACCTACACGGTCACTGAAAACGAGCCGTGCATGACAATTCAAAAGTAAGTTTGGATGTCATTTGAAATCATAATTTGAATAAGAATTTGCAATAACTACGTTAAAACAATCAGTACAATTGATCCGTACACACGAGTCTTTCCAAGAGCTGCTTGCCGTTTCTTACCGACAAACCCTCAGGCCGGGTCAGTTAGTGAGCGATTGCTATAAAACGTGCGCTTCTGTAAGTACAAACTATTGTTTGTCGAGAGAAAGCTACTGTACGTAATCCTACTATGTACTACTGGCTCTTACATCTCCTCTGACTACCCGAGTTCGCCAGTACAACAAGCCTCCTAGCACAGGTTGTGTTATGAAGGCGCTGACTACCCTTATGATACGTGATCGTTGATCCCTAAAAGTAAAAGAAATATGAGTCATTGACTCTACCGGCCACATAAAATAAATCGGTCCCAGTACTATCGTGGTTGTCATTGATCTCTATTGCCACCATAAATGGACGTACCCACCACGACTAGATAACTTTGCGGACCGGTTAAGTTGCCTTTACCCGCCGGTACTAGCCACAAATTACCTTCCAGGTAAGGCAACGTTGCAATAAAGCTGTCCTTACTCACACAAAATAATTGCTCTAGCCGTCAAAGCAAACTCGCTTGAAAAAGCTATCGTCATTAATTGTGAGGAGCCTACCAAAATTTAGAAATCATCTAAAAATACTTTAGCACCTAAGGAATAACAATGAAAGGCTTCTATTTTTAGGTATCTTTCATGACGCGTGATTGCGCGCGCATTAATAGGCACTTAAATATCTCTGAAATTTATTGTCATCCATCTACTGAGGTAGCACATCTGTGCGCGAAAAACTGTGAGTTACGTCTGAACAAGTCAACCGAACTTTGACGAAAGTGATCAAATACGAATGCTCAGCAGCAGACAAAAAGGTCACTACCAGCTGTCGGGAATTTCAAGAATTGCTTGTTTGCCAGCGGATGTACAAATTTATTTTTATTTTCTACCGGTTTCGTTCGTAGTCACCATTTTCACAGGAAGTACAAAAGCTGTACGTTAGACGCATATGCAACTGAACTTTCCACAGGGCTCCACTGGTTTTTATTTTGTCACATGGAGAGTTGAATTCCATATCCATCTACAGTGCAGTTTTTGTTCTTCCTACGACCGAAAATGGTAGAAAATCAAGAATAAACTATACCCCTGATGGAAAGCATGCAATTCTTTAAATGGATCACTCTTCTTTTTATGCTCTTACATTCAGTTAGCAATTATGATAACGACGTGCCGACTCTATCTCGCAATACAGACGCTTTATCTTGCGGCAGTGAAGAATAATATACAGAAAAATGGAAAAAAAGCTGAGAATCTGTGAGATGACATTCTGTTTGGCTTCAGGAAAGGTAAAGGCATCAGAGTTGCAGTTCTGACTCTGCGCTTGATAGTGGAAGCACGGCTGAAGAAAAACCAAGGGACTTTTATATGATTTGCCGACTTAGGAAAAGCATTTGACAATGTAAAATGGTGCAAGATGTCCGAAAATGTGAGAAAAATTAAATCTGTAGGGGAAGACTCGTAATATACGATATATACGAGTTCAAATGTGTGTGAATTTCTAAGGGTCCAAACTGCTGAGCTCATCGGTCCCTAGACTTACACACTACTTAAACTAACTTAAACTAACTTATGCTAAGAACAACACACACACCCATGCCCGAGGGAGGGCTCGGACCTCCAACGGGAGGGGCCGCGCAGTCAGTGACACATATATACAAGAACCAAGAGAGAACAGCAAGAATGGAAAACCAAGAAAGAAGTTATTCAATTAAAAAGGGTGTAGGGCAGTAATGCAGTTTGTCGCTCCTACTATTCAGTCTATAAATCGACCGTCAATAAAAGAAACATTCAAGATTGTGATTAAAATTCATGGTGAAAGCAAGTCAATGGTAAGAGTCGCTGAAGACATAGCTTCCCTTACTGAAAGTGAAGAAGTATGGCAGGATCTCCTGAGTGGAATAAACAGTCCATTGAGTACAGAATAGGGTTCAAAATGGTTCAAATGGCTCTGAGCACTATGGGACTCAACATCTTAGGTCATAAGTCCCCTAGAACTTAGAACTACTTAAACCTAACTAACCTAAGGACATCACACACACCCATGCCCGAGGCGGGATTCGAACCTGCGACCGTAGCAGTCCCGCGGTTCCGGACTGCAGCGCCAGAACCGCTAGACCACCACGGCCGGCTCTCTGAATAGGGACTGAGAGTAAATAGATAAAGAAGAAAGCACTGATAAGTAGCAGAAATGAGAAAAGAGACAAATTTGACATTGGAATTCGCGAGGGGGGGTCACGAAATAGACGCAGTTAAGGAATTCTGCTACCTAGGAAGCAAAATAACCAACGACGGAAGGTAATAGGAGCACGTAAGAAGCAGACTACTAAGCAAAAAGTGCATTTATGACCAAGAGAAGTCTTCTGCTATCAGACAAAGGGCTATGTGAGGGAAAAAATTCTGAAAATTTACGTTTTGCATTCTAGCGATTCGCTATCAGTGGGAAAACCGAAACAAAAGAGAATTGAAGCTTTTGAGATGTGGCGCCACAAAACAATGTTGGAAATTAGGGGCACTGATAAACAAGGAATGAGGAGGTACTGCGCAAAATCAGCGAAGAAAGCAACTTATGGAAAACACTGACAAGAAGAAGCGACATGATGGTATGACAACTTTAAAGACGTCGAGGAATAACTTCAGTTGTAATATAGCAAGTCGTACAGGGTAAAACTATAGAGAAAGACAGAGATTAGTATAAATACAAAAAATAATTTATGTTGTGGGCTGCAAGTGCTGCTATGCGATGAAGAGGTTGGCGCGGAGGAGGAATTTTGAGATTAATCATTCTGCTATCACTTTCGCTCATGTATTTTCACTTAGGTATTATAACATAAAGAGAGCAAGAACAATTGCGATATACAAGTTGTATCTATAAGATTCATTTCAACTACTTGATTCGGTCTCGTAAAACCACCCGCTTACCATGCTTCCCAGTCATCTCTTACTCACTTGCGCTTTTTCGAAAATCTTTACCACTGCGAAACTTATTAAGACTGCGTTTATTCACATACGAGTCAGTCAGGCAAAGGGGGTAACATTTCATGGCATCAAATGGGGTTTGTGGTTTCTTATGAACCAACAGCTTATAGTGAATAGTGGCGGAAGGCATTCAACCTTATTCAGTTTTCGAGAATCTTTCGTTTTCGGAAAATACAGAAAGTCGATAGGGAAATGTTACTATCTCATAATTATTAACATTGTCGTAAACCAGGATTAAATTATATAATGAAATCTCACCCAATCTTGGGCTAACATTAGATGTCAGTCACTAACACTCTTAGGCAAATACTTCTTCATTAATCCCAGCAGCTATACACGAAAGTATTCATCACAATAAGGAAAGAAGTGTGTCGAAATTTGTAACAACGTCCTAAAATCGTATTATCGCTCAGTGGCGAGTACTTTATTAGAAAATTCATAAAGCATAATCATTAGCTCTATCTTTTGGGCCTGTTACGGCTTCCTGTTTGTTGTTGTCGATATCTCGGTTTGTACTGTTAAACTGCTCTGGCTGTCCATTACTCAGGAGCGCGCTGGTGATACTGTAGCTGGTAGTTTCTGCATTTCTGTGTCACTGGTGTCCTGAGATCACCCTAAAGAAATTATTCTGTACAGCATAGTCATTGGTAGCACTGAGGGGCTAAGTCACAGAAGTAGAAGCAATGATAGTTAGCGCGTGTGTTAATCTATTTTTTGAGATATTCTGTCCTCATAAAACCCACGTTTACTACATTGTCATGGTATTCATTAGTTTAAAGTCCTTCAGCTAATACTACCCAACAAGGATTTGTCAGTACTCTACTGTGATGATGCAGAATGCTACAGCGTGTAGTTTTGACAATAATAATAAATCAAACAATACGGAGTGTCAGCCAGTTTAGTGACATGCTGTTTACCGATGTAATTTCAAAAGAAAGTTGTTAAAAAAACTTCATGTAGTGAGGATCGCATAAATAATTCTTTATTTTTTGCATCCGGTTTCTACAGACAGTGCCCTCTCCTTTTGGTCTTCAGAAATTTTTTTTTCAAAACGTGTTTACTGTGAGTTGGAAACTCATGTCAAGCTGTCGTATAAGTGGATAAAATGTAGCACCTTATGCAAATGTTTGTCAGAATTAAAATGTTTACAATCGAAAAGCACTTTGTTCAAAAATGGCTTTGAGCAATATGGCACTTCTTGCTGAGGTCATCAGTCTTTTAGAACTTAGAACTACTTAAACCTAACTAACCTAAGGACGTCACACACATCCATGCCCGGGGCTGGATTCAAACCAGCGACCGAAGCGCTTTGGTCCCCTCGCCCAAGCCAACCAATTAACCGGATATGTAGCGCTCACAGATGACTGTAAAATCTTAAAAACAGCAATATACAGTTAAATTCACTTCAGTTTACGTTAGCCTACATCTTCCATTCATTGATGATCCACCTTAGATGGGATGTACGCTACAATCAACTGTTGTACGTCATTCACCATCTAAGATGAATCATTAATGAGTGCAACGTTGTCAAGCTAATGTGAAATGACGTATGATACACGGTGAAATCAACTATTCTACGATACACGCCATCTAAAGTGGATCAATAACGAATGCAACATGTCGAGCCCACTTAGACAAATTTACTATTACGTTTTACTGCATATTGCGATTTTCAAGCCATAGTAGTTATCTGTGAGCGCTAAGCGTGCGGACATGGGCAGGTGCACAAAATACTTTTTGATTCTAAATGTTTTGTTACAGCCAAATCTTTGCATACTGTGTAACATTTCATTCATTAATATGACTTGACATGAGGTTCCACCTCGCAACGAATATATTTTGTAACAAAACTTTCTTAAGACCATAAGATGACAGCAAAGTACTTCACCAAGTGAAACAGATAGCTCCTTCTCATTCCCAAAATGAGAAAGTTAAATCAAAACACAGTTTTCTGTGGACAGGTCCATGTGTGATTATCACCAAAGCAATCATATGTGTCATTTATACCAATCGGTTTCTCATTTCCTAATTCTTAATGAACGTCACTCTCTGTTTGGTAGTGACTTCTTTGTTGGTTGTTGAAAATTTTATAATTTTTAATCTCCAATATATCTTACAGCGTTTTCTTCCTTACCGTACCGTCGCTTTTGTCCAAAATTTTCTCCTCCGAATATATTCCTCAAAAATTTTTTGTACCTAGGTAAATCTCGAACTATTAAAGTTTTCCCTTCTTCATTAGATTTTCTTTCTGTCCAGTAGTTCGTCGACAGCATTGTAGAAAGCCATATTTCGGTCGCTTGTAGTTGCTATCTATTTGCCGTCACATTGTCCACGTTTCACACTCGTTCAAAAACACAGAACAATACTTAGAATTGATGTTGTGGTCTTAAGTCCAGAGACTGGTAAGATGCAGCTCTCCATGCTATTCTGTCGTGTGCAAGCTTCTTCATCTTCGAGTAACTATTCCAACCTACATCCTCTTTATTGTATTCATGCCTTGGTCTCCCTCTACCCTTCTTACCTTCCGCGCTTCTCTCCAATACTCCCTTGATGCCTCATAACTTGTCCTACCAACCGATCCCTTCTTCTAGTCAAGTTGTGCCACAAATTCCTCTATTCCAGAATTCTGTTTAGTACCTCCTCATTAGTTATGTGATCTACCCATCTAATCTTCAGCTTTCTTCTGTAGCACCAGATTTCGATAGCTTCTATTCTCTTCTTGTCCAAACTAGTTATCGTCCATGTTTCACTTCCATACATGGCTACGCTCCATACAAATACTTTCAGAAACGGCTTCCTGACATTTAAATCTATACTCGATGTTAACAAACTTACCTTCTTCAGGAACGCTTTCCTTGCCATTGCCAGTCTACATTTTATATCCTTCCTACTTCGACCGTCATCTGTTACATTGCTCCCCAAATAGCAAAACTCATCTACTACTTTAAGTGTCTCATTTCCTAATCTAAATCCCTTAGCATCACCTGATGTAATTCGACTACATTCCATTATCCTCCGTTCAACTACTCTCCCAGGCCTTTGCTGCCTCTGACAGAACTACTATGTCGTCGTTAAACCTTAAAGTTTGTATTTCTTCTCCATGGGTTTTAATTCCTACTCCAAATTTTTCTTTTGTGTCCTTTACTACTTGCTCAATATACACATTCAATAACATCGGAGATAGGCTACAACCCTGTCTGAATCCCTCCTCGACCATTGCTTCCCTTTCGTGCCCCTCGACTCTTATAACTGCCATCTAGTTTCAGTACAAATTGTAAATAGCCTTTCGCTCATGTATTGGAACCCTGCCACCTTCAGAATTTGAGAGAATGTGTTCCAGTCAGCATTGTCAAAAGCTTTGTCTAAGTCTAAAAATGCTACAAATGTTGGTTTGCCTTTCCTTCATCTATCTTCTAAGATACGTCGTACGGTCAGTAATGCCTCACGTGTTCCAACATTTGTACAGAATCCAAACTGATTTTTCTCCGAGGTCATCTTCCACCAGTTACTCCATTCGTCTGTAAAGAATTGTTGTTACTATTTTGCAACCGTGACTTATTAAACTGATATTTCGGTAATTTTCACACCTGTCAACACTTGATTTCTTTGGGATTGGAAATATTATTTTCTTCTTGAAGACAAAGCGTATGTCGCCTGTCTCACACACCTTGCTCACCAGCTATGTCTTCAGCGACTCTTACCACTGACATCCTTTCACCATGAATTTTAGTCACACTCTTGAATCTTTCTTCTATTGACGTCGATTTATAGACTGAATAGTAGAACCGACAGACTGCATTCCTGTGCTACACCCTTTTCAATTGAATCACTTCTTTCTTGGTTCTCCATTCTTGTCGTTCTCTTCTGCTTCTTGTATATATGTGTCACTGACTGCGCGGCCCCTCCCGTTGTAGGTTGAGTCCTCCCTCGGGTATGGGTGTGTGTGTTGTTCTCAGCATAATTTAGTTTAAGTTACTTTAAGTAGTGTGTAAGTCTAGGGATCGATGACCTCAGCGGTTTTGTCTCTCACAAGGCTATCAGTATTTCTAATGGAATGTTGTCTACTCCCAGGGCCTCGTTTCGACTTAGATCTTTCAGTGCTCTGTCAAACTCTTCACGCAGTATTGTATCTCCCATCTCAGTTTCATCTACGTCCTCTTCCATTTCAATACTATTGCCCTCAAGTACATCACCTTTTTGTCAGTAGCGCCCACTGTCACTTTTGCAAATACGTCAGCTACACGTGGCGGTCAATTCTTGAGTCTAGTCAACTGTGCGCGGAGGAAAGCACAAGTTAAACTGGCTCTGCAACTTTGCCCGTTCTATTTTCTGAGACTTAGGACTCTCAGTAACTGCTAAGCAGGACCAGTCAGCGGTATGGTTAAAAACGCTTGATAAAATACTCTTGTCCATAGTGGGACACTGTTCAGAGTACTGAAAGAGAAAGGAAATTATTTCCATTACTTATGATAATAATAAGAAAAGTTTGTTAACAAATTCAAGCGTGTCATAATTCCATTATGTGCTTTAAAAATCAAATCCGGCACATACTCCACAAGTTTTTCACGTTTCTTGTTAGATAGGTGAGCCTTTCTGTATCATTCATTTTAATGTTGGATAGTCTGAGTCTGAACGATAGCGTTATCAGAATAATTTATATGTGGATATGCACTCTGAAAATTCATGCCGAAATGCTGTGAAATTCTTCGCTGGTTGTTCTTTCGTAACTTACAGTATTGGAAGCCCAAGTTTCTAGCGGAAACCCGCGTCCTGTGATTGTTCGGTGTCAAATTACCTGTGAAACATGTAACATTTTTTCTTTCGTGTTTAATGCTGATTATATCTTCAAGAAGAGCGTCGCCGACTTCTTCGAAAGAAACAACTGCCAATTAAACAGCCAGTGTAATCATTTACTTATCGGAGTGTTATTTTCTTTGTAACCAGAAGATAGCCCTGTCGCCTGAATTTCCTCTAATAGACCTGCGTCGAATGAAATCAACATTCTACTGTTGATGAAAACGGCCATACCTGTGTAACGTCTAGTGTGTAGCTACTTCGCAATCACACAAAATGATGGACGCTATTGACGGTTGAGACGTAATATTCATATCGTCACAAGAACTTACGATTTCAGTTAATACATTTTCGTATGTAAATGCTGTTTTGTTATGCAACATACAAAATACCAAGGAATATTCTGAGCGTTATTTAAAACATGAACTGTAAATAACTGATAAAAATTGCAGCAATAGTCGAAGGTACAGTGAACATAAATTTTGTCACTGTAATAAAGCACTCGGAAAAAGTTACTAATGATAACAGTGTTACCAACAGTTCAGTGCAAACATTTCCAGGTAGTAAATAAAAAAACTCACGTGGAGTTGGCCTGTTAATCACATTCTTCATCGAGCGCAGTCGCCGTGTATGCTGAGGTAGTACAGAAACTTCTCGCACGCAGTTGGGAAAACAGTAAACCTTTTCGCACGTAATCGGTACCCATCCTGTTTTTCTTGTGTACTAAATGATTTGTTCATCAACAGCTGTCATCACTCACTGAAAGCAGGTTTCTCTGGTACAAGTCTTTTTCTGAAGGAATGAGGGATGGACGATCAGAATTTAACTATATGCCGACGAAGGGGTCATTGCAGACGAGAACAAGCTCGGATTGTCGAAAGATAAGGAGCGAAACCGACTGTACTCTTTCACGACACTTTCGATTAGCGAATTATTGAGGTCAAGGGAACCTAAATAATGATAACCTAGCGGAGATGTAAACTTCTCCCTTCCCGAATACAAGTCAATTTCGTGCCACTGCGCCACCGTGCTCGATGATTTCCGTAGAATATCTGTTGTTTTCTGTGGCTGATGTGCCCAAATGATAAATCTTAACGAACATACTGCATTTTATTTCTTGCGATTATAATGTTAGCTTTCCTTCTCATCTTTTTAAAATCAGGAAACTTAATTCCGCTTCGGAGTTGGAGGTTGTAAATCAAAAAGCTCAGCACATGTCCGGCTAAGAGTGCCTTATTTTTATTTTCGTTTTATTCGAGATTTCTGCCAGTCTCCTCTAGAAGTGTCTCGGCGGAGAACTTATCCAGCAGTCTGCGAGCTCCATCAGCCCGCTGTGCAGAATTTCTCGGTGAGTGGCAGGCGTACTGCCTGGGAGTGCGACACACTGCTTTCTTCATAGCGAGACTGGAGGCGCCTTATCCCATGACTTATAGCCTTCAAGGATATATCCGCGGCGCAGAAGTTATTTCCGCATGAGCGTCGTTTTATTATATAAAGCAGTTCCGAGAACGACCGGATTATGTGTGTGTGTGTGTGTGTGTGTGTGTGTGTGTGTGTGTGTGGTGTGTGTGTGAGTGAGTGAGTGAGTATGAGAGAGAGAGAAAGAGACAGAGAGAGAGTTGGGCAGCGGTATAAATCCCAGCGCCATTGTCACGTCGGCGCTGGTATAATTCAGTCGTAGCGGACCGCGGGTTCCTCGGGGAGCGTTCAGCCGTCCAAGCACGCGGTGGCGGCTTGGCCCAGGTTGTCTACATCGCCGCCAACGGAATACTGAAGTAGTGGTGGTACGGCCGCAGTCCACCTTCAGGAGGCAAGTCAGAAAAGTACCACAGACCCTCAGCGCTCATACTATCATCAGCACTACACCTTAACTAGTAGTGCTTGCATTCAGTAGGAAAAATGACACTTGCGAAACACACCTTCCTTTATTTATTCCCGACATCATGCAAACTGTAGATTCAGGTGAACAAGTACAATCCATTTTCCTAGATTACAGACTGTACGGCAGTGACGATATTATGAAGCGAACTGCGATCGTACAGAGTGTTTTCTAAATGACTTAATGGTTCAAATGCCTCTGAGCACTGTGGGAATTAACATCTGAGGTCATTAGTTCCCTAGAACTTCGAACTACTTAAACCTAACTAACCTAAGGACATCACACACGCCCATGCCCGTGGCAGGATTCGAACCTGCGATCCTATCAGTCGTGCGGTTCCTGACTGAAGCACCTAGAACCGCTCGGCCACCGCGGCCGGCCGAAATGACTTATTGTTTCGATGACTAATAGATTCATTAAGACAGCATAGTACGCAATACATCATGGGGAAAGAGCAACAGGAATTCTAGACCAAATTTGACTTTTGAACTTCACTTATACACTCCTCCCTGTCCCCCCCCCCCCCCCCATACCACCGTTGCCGTTTTCATGCCGTTACCGTCCGCTCCAAGTCTCACTATCTCACCAACCCTCCCCTACCCCGTTCCCTCCTTCCTAAACAAAGCCAGTCCCCCCCCCCCCCCTTTCTTGGAAATAGACCAATCAAAGAGTATCTTTCGAGACAGGCCAGTCAGGAAGCACGTAAGCTATTTGTGTTACGCACATTTAACTCTCCCAGTCACATTTCACTATTTTACTGTCCAATCACATTTTCAACTCCTCCCATAGTCACATTCTTTTTTCGGAAATTGTTCAATCAAGGAGCTGATCATGCTGATTATTGGCGTTGCAAGATATTATTCCAATCCAGTCGTGAGGGTAGTTGTCTAATTGTACGCCGTGGACGTTGGAACAGGTACATACATCCCTTATTTGCATGCAGCCAAGTCCTTACACTGTCTTACAAAGAACCCACGTGACAGAAGTTATCATGTGATACCATCCAGGCGAGTACACACACGTATGTTTGCGAAGCAGGTTCATACTGGTTTGATAGGTGTTGGTCACAATAAAAACACTGATACATTTAGCTCCTTACATATTACGGAAGTTTTTCGTTACATGTTCATAATACATCAACAGTAAGTGTGTTTGCTTAGGTCTTCTAGACCTTTCGCTCTATGCATTGCACATTGCGTCTAAGTTTCAGCCGGTTGTGGTGGCCGAGCGGTTCTAGGCGCTTCAGTCTGGAACCGTGCGACTGCTACGGTCGCAGGTTCGAATCCTGCCTCGTGCATTGATGCGTGTGATGTACTTAGGTTAGTTAGGTTTAAGTAGTTCTAAGTTCTAGTGGATTGATGACATCAGATGTTGAGTCCCATAGTGCTCAGAGCCATTTGAACCACTTTTTGTCTAAGTTTCGAGAACATACATTTTTGCTCTCAGTTCTGTGAATTCTGTAATAATGTACCCTGGTAACTGATCTACAGTTCAACCGACTTTCTTTCTGTTGATGCTTGGGATGCTATAAATGCTATTACTGGAGTATATATCACAAATATTTGAGGTAGTTATATAACATATGAAACTGCCTGTGTCTGTGTAACACATTTTAACATTTTCGTCTCAAATTTCGTCACTTGTAGCCGTTGTGGAGATCCTCAAGAAGCGTGTTAAAAATACGATGGGCGTTCAATAAGTAAAGCAACACATCTTTTTCTGAAAGTATGTCGGTTTTAGTCAAGATTACAATACACCGTATTATTTCCCACTCTTTTGCCTACAATGTACTATTTTTCAACGTAATCTCCGTTCAGTGTTACGGCCTTACACCACGTCAATGGTAGCGCCTGTATGCCTGCTTGATACCACACTACTGGTCGATGTCGGAGTCAGTGTCTTGCTGCATCAACAACCTCACCATCATCCACTTACCGCTTCCCGCGGAGTGCTTTCTTCACTCTGCCAAACAAAGGGAAATCAGAAGGTGTGACATCCGGGCTGTAGGACGGATCTAGAAGAACAGTCCAGTGAAGCGTTGTGATCTCCTCTCTGGTGCGCAGAGTTCTGTATGGCCTTGCGTTCTAATGGAGGAGGAGAAGAATGTTTGCATTTTTGTGGCAACGAACCCACTGAAGTCGTTTTTTCAATTTTATGATGATAGCAACATCACACTTCAGAGTTGATCGCTGCATCCCGGCAGAGGACATCAAATGGTTAAAATGGCTCTGAGCACTATGGGACTTAACATCTATGGTCATCAGTCCCCTAGAACTTAGAACTACTTAAACCTAACTAACCTAAGGACAGCACACAACACCCAGTCATCACGAGGCAGAGAAAATCACTGACCCCGCCGGGAATCGAACCCGGGAACCCGGGCGTGGGAAGCGGGAACGCTACCAGAGGACATCAAACAGAATATCACCTTCAGAGTACCAGAAGCACGGCTCCATGACTTTAACGGCTCAGGGTGCTGCTTCAAACTTTTCCTTCGGAGGAGGAGTGGTGTGTTTCCCGTTCGAGGCGATGACCCCACGTTTCATAGCCTCTAATTGTGTTCGATAAAAAATTGTCACGATGCTCTTTATGCTCTCCTGTTAGGCGACGAAGAACTCATAGGGCACGCATCTTTGAATACCCCAAACGGTGCACGAGTGTGTCAGCGTTACAAACAGAGACGTCCAGTTGCGCAGCGAGGTGTTGAACCGTCGATCACCTCGAGTAAGGGTGTCCGCACGTTCCAACATCGCAGGAGTCACAGCTGCGTGCAGCCGGTCGGCAGATGGGAAATTGTACAGATTTACTCGACTCTTTTTGCTATGATGACAGACACTTCGTCCAACGACTCACCGTGCTTTTGTTCTCTGCCAAGTCTCCGTAGATATTCCGTATGAGCGTATGAATGTCAGCGATGTTTTGGCTTTCCGCCGAAAGAAACTCAATTATAAATCTCCGATTGGAACGCATTTTCGTTAGAGACTCCGTTTCGAAGACTGCGTACAGCGCTGCCACCTGCTGGAGCTTCATGAAAATGTAGAGACTGACGCAGGAATACACCACACTGTCACACAAGACATTCACATATTTCCAACTGGAATTGGCAGAGGAAAATAAAATGTGTTGCATTACTTATTGAATGCCCCTCGTATCTAAAATTGCCATTCCTGTATTTAGGTGATTCAAAAACTAATGGTCAATCATCTTAATGCAATACTAAATGAATTTTCCTCAAACGCGACACTGCGCTTGAAATTTCGTCTCATAATTCGTAATCAGAGGAACAAGTCCTTAACCACCTTTGCAACGTGGTACTAGCTTCTGATCACTCTTTTTTTTCTTTTTGCATTCATACTTTTCTCAGCATTACCATCGATGCATGTTTCATCCACTGAGGTTAATGTGGTAATATTTGATATATTTTCCTTAGAATAAGGTTATAGTTCGGGCGCTGCTTTAAATTTCTGCAATCAATTAAATAAGTCTTATCTTACAATGTTGAAATCAGATACTTCGGATCTCCTGATACTTTCGTACTTGGAGGTGCCATTTTATTTGGCTGTAATGATATGTCTGAAGGAAATTCATGAATATTCTCTGGATATTTGCCGGCAGCTGTGGCTGAGTGGCTCTAGGCGCTACAGTCTGGAACCACGCGACCGCTACGGTCATAAGTTCGAATACTGCCTCGGACATGGATGTGTGTGATGTCCTTAGGTTAGTTAGGTTAAAGTAGTTCTAAATTCCAGGGGACTGATGACCTCAGAAGTTAAGACCCATAGTGCTCAGAGCCATTTGAATTTTTCTCTGGATGTTTAAGGCCTACTAGTGAAACGTAACCGTTGTCTGATTCATCTCGTGTGGTAATGACGTGAAAACTGTCCACAGACAGACAGTCATGCTTAAACAAAGATTGGTTGGTGTAACATCATAGTCCAGTTGGAGATAACATTTACATTGCACATAAGGAAGAAATATTGATAATCTTATTTATAAACGGCCATGAACTTATGCTTAGCGACAGCATATCTATTGGTACAGTGAACTACACCACCTCTGAGAATTCTCTCAACGAACTGCAGTTATTCTGTGTTCGAAATAAGCTGCATTTTTACCTTATTAGTTTTCAGCAAAGTGTCTCTCACCAAATCAGTTGCAATCATATAATGAGTAGTACATTTATAGACAGAGTTCATGGACATGTACAAAGACGTGGACCAATAGCAAGAAATCGGTTTCTTAACATACGTCGGTGTAATTTCCTATTGCCTTTCATTGAAATGAACATCACATCCAGCATCCTCTTTGGTATTCTCATTCTTTAATAGTTGTTCCCAGTATCAGTAAGTTTTTGAGCACTTCAGCTTGCGGCAATTGTCCATCCGAGACAACGGATTCGTCAGTCACTCACTCATGAGGGAGCTCGCCTTTCTTGTTAACCAAAATGTTCACTGATGGAGAAATACGTTCTTGTTATTTTCAACTCGTCAGGTTTTAAATATGAGATATTTTTCTACTGAAGCGTCCAAAAAGTTGAAGCAATCTATACCTCACAACCCCTAAACACACAGATACATCCAATGCATATACACAGTGTCAACAGCACACAGAAACAAGGACCATGATACACTAGGACACGCATAAATACAGGTTGCGGGCTTTCATATAGAGTACGACTGATGTGGTATGGCCCTCAACTACGTACCCTCAGACTCAGAGTTGAAATATTAAAAGTTTTGGCTGGTTTCGTTGTCTAGGGGCTGGGATACGTAGTTGCTGCATTACAAGCAAAATACTGCTGAGTCTACAGTATACATTATGAATATACACATGAATCGAATGGTCGAAGGTTCCTATCACTCGGCAACTGCGAATTTTGAACGTAACATAGAGATTGATACATGAAAGAAAGCAACTAAATAAATTCTGCAGGTACTATTTTAACGACTTTAAATGGTGAGTACGATAGCAGAAGTAACTTTATGAATGCCTTTTATTACTTAAAACACTTAATATGTAAAGTATAAGTTGAATAACAGGGAAACAATAGATTCCTACTTCACGTAATTAGTTGTGAACAACAACATAGCTCGCGAGATATTAACTTCTAAACGCATACTACGTCTTCACTGCAGAAGCCACGGAAACCTCACAAGTGCACAAGTCGGCCCTACGAAATATTTCTATTACCCGCGACCACGCGCAAACTGCTCCACTCTCCAAGACTTTACCGTGACAGTGCGTCCGTCGCGCCGTACTGTCCAGCACTCAGCCTGTGTCCTGTGCGACTGTCCCTCACGCCACACTGTTCTGAACCCCTCCTGTCCTCTGTCGAAAACTATGCTCCTCCCCCACTTCGTTAGTCGCCTGCTGTGGTAACGAGGGCTGTGATTGGCTAGAGCGCTCCCACCATGTCTTCAGGCCAACGCACACTCACAAACATATTGAAGCACATACGAAATACTGGATTTACATTTAAATTACTTGAAATTAAATAAATATCCCTACGGATGGACCATAAACACGCTCCAACACACGTAATTAAATACATAAAAAAGTTAAATAGACATACCGGGTGATCAAAAAGTCAGTATAAATTTGAAAACTTAATAAACTATGGAATAATGTTGATAGGGAGGTAAAAATTGACACACATGCTTGGAATGACATGGGATTTTATTAGAAAAAAAACAGAGTTCACAAAATGTCCGATAGATGCGCGTCGTTTGGTGATGATCGTGTGCTCAGCGGCCACTTTCGTCATGGTTGACCTCCCAGGTCCCCAGACCTCAGTCCGTGCTATTATTGGCTTTGGGGTTAACTGAAGTCGCAAGTGTATCGTGATCGACCGACATCTCTAGAGATGCTGAAAGACAACATCCTACGCCAATGCCTCACCATAACTCCGG
Source organism: Schistocerca cancellata (assembly GCF_023864275.1). Taxonomy (NCBI): domain Eukaryota; kingdom Metazoa; phylum Arthropoda; class Insecta; order Orthoptera; family Acrididae; genus Schistocerca; species Schistocerca cancellata. The sequence goes on from NC_064632.1 coordinate 77,605,160, forward strand.
ACATGCTTTACAGTGCTGTTCACAACATTATTCCTCGACTACAGCTATTGTTGAGGAATGATTGTGGACATATTGAGCATTTCCTGCAAAGGACATTATCTTTGCTTTGTCTTACTTTGTTATGCTAATTATTGCTATTCTGGTCGGATGAAGCGCCATCTGTCGGACATCTTTGAACTTTTATATTTTTTTTTTGGTTCTAATAAAACCCCATGTCATTTCAAGCATGCGTGTCAATTTGTACCTCTCTATCTACATTATTCCGTGATTTATTCAGTTTTCAATTTATACTGACTTTTTGATCACCCTGTATATCAAAGGAATTGCAACAAAAGCTTGGACAGTAGCCTAATGTCTCTGTCCTTTGTAAAACACAGTAAATATTTAACCAATTTCTTCATGAATAGTATATATCAGATATAAACAACGACATAGATGAATAAATATATTTATAAGCATGCTGCTACCGTTTCATCGTGTAACTGTGGAGTACTTACGGCCTGACGCGATCAATAGTAATTGACCATTTTGACCTCCTACAGCTGATGAACTATTCAAGTCACATGCCTGTAATTTATACCAATTTAAGTTTACACTAATAACTTTGTAAAGACACATCGAGTGACAAAAGCGGATGAACCGTTTACATTTTGGAAGTTCGTCGCTGGGTGTTAGTTGTGTAATTTATCGTCAGATCTTACACATTAAACTAATAAAGATATTGAAAATCTGATTACACCATCACAATCGTCGTGCAAATAATGGTAAGGTACATGTTTCTTTTATAGGTATCATGATTCATCTGGCTACTATTAATTTCTACACGAATTGTGGAATGGCTGCCATTAGGTTACACGAAGTCCGCCATCTTTGGCACTCCCGGCAAGTCTCCTTCATCGACTCAGCGCCAACATGGAGTTCCCAGCCACGCGGTCCCTGGACCCGGGCTAACGTTCGGCCTTTGAGCCGCGGCCCGCCAAAACGCCCCAGCGCGGCCATGCCAACCCCCATCTTAGAATATTCTGAGCTCGCCATAACTCGCCCGTTACCTCTAAATTATGAAACCATAAAAAACACAGTACATTACCGTGCGTAATACGGTGTAGGAAACATGTTGGCACCAAATATAGCTTCCATTCGTCTCGGAATTGCTAGATCCACGTCCTGTATGGTTTTCAAGAGAATCTTATACTATTCTTCATGTAAAACAGCAGCATTATCAGGTAACGATGATGGAGGTGGATAACGATTTCTCTCTTTTGTCCAAAGTAGAGGAAAGAGGCTGAATAATTTCGAGATCTGGTAACGGTGGTGGCCATGGGAGATGCGATAATAATTCATCCTCGCGTTCTCGAAACCTGTCCCGGACGATACGAGCTGCGTTAAACCGGGGTGCTGTCCTCTTCGAACACAGCACGACCATTGGAAAAAAAAAAATCATTGTACCTTCGGATGGGCCTGATCAGCCAAAATAGTCACATAATGCTCGGCAATAATACAGTCTTGCAGAGTAGCCACGGGGCTAATGGCATACCACGACATGGCTCCCCAAATCGTCACCGAACCTCTGCCATGTACCACTCATTTGAGGTAAACTCGGACAGAAATTGAAAACAGTGTGAAACAAGACTCAACCGACCAAACGACTTTCTTCCATTCTTTCATAGTCCTGGTTTTATGGCTTCGAGACCACGTTTTCCTGTTCCTGGAATTTACACAACTGATGTGTGATCTTAGAATTCCCATTTGGCATGTTATTCCACGCTTTGGCGCTGACAGGGTTGACGATTGCAACGTTCACTTCTGCGGTGACTCGTGCAGGTATCGTCCTTTATTTTCCGTCCCAGTCCTCTCCGATAACCGTACGTCACGATTACTCAACACACACATTCGTCCGCATTGTGAATTAGCGTTTGATTTCTTTTCGCTTTGCCTGCATGCGATATAAATTATCGATAGGATGCCTCTTGAAACACTAAACACACCGGCTACCTTGTTTGTGGAAGCACACATTGAATAAGCCACAACAGTTTGCCTATGTTCGGATTCACTTAGCTCCACCATAAGGCACTCAAATCGACACAGAAAACTATTCTTATTCGACTGATATTTGCAAATTATTGAGGTCGTTGTACTGGTGCCATTCTCGGTCAAATACATCAGTGCAACCTGCAGGCTTGGGTAGCATCTGCATTTATGATCAAGCAAACGTCTCTCGCGTTGTTACCATATTTTTATCCAATCGCTGTAACTGGCACGCAGTGTGAGAAACATACCCCCCTCCCCCCTAGCTGAATGGTCAGCGTGACAGAATGTCAATCCTAAGGGCCCGCGTTCGATTCCCGGCTGGGTCGGAGATTCTCTCCGCTCAGGGACTGGGTGTTGTTTTGTCCTGATCATCATCATTTCATCCCCATAGACGCACAAGTCACCGAAGTGGCGTCAGATCGAAAGACTTGCACCCGGCGAACGGTCTACACGACGGGAGGTCCTAGTCACATGACACTTACACTTACTTACCTGAGGAGTGGTGGGAGGGGAGTCGGGGATGGGGGAGGAGGGTAGACTGGAACTATAAGTTATCACCTTTACATCGCCTTCCTGAATTTGTGCTAGAATTGCAACTATACCACAACCGCTAGCATGGTTGGGAAGTTCTGTCACGGTATTTTCGCCATAGAATTCTTGGACTCTGAAATTCAAGAGCCTCCTTAGGAGCAAAAAGCTTTCTTTTGGGCCCCATTTCAGGAACATTGGATGGCTCCTGCATTATGAATCACCTGTAGTATCTTCACATTCCGAGAAAACTTCTCTCACACAAAAGTGCCTAGGAGTTGGAAAATCAGTGACTGTCCTTATATACTCTTGATCTGGATGGAGCGGTTCTAGGAGCTTCAGTCCGGAACCGCGATGTTGCTATGGTCGCAGGTTCGAATGCTGCCTCGGGCATGGATGTGTGTGATGTTCTTAGGTTAGTTAGGTTTAAGTAGTTCTAAGTCTAGGGGACTGATGACCTCAGATGTTAAGTCTCATAGTGCTTAGAGCCATTTTGATCTGTGCGGACTCCATCCCCATTCAATAGAGGGCCGTAGATATTTATTTCTTGGCTGATGAAGAGGCTCTTTTTGGGTTACAGGTGCTGGCCTGCAGTCTGAACACACTTTAACACAGCTATCAGGAAAATTAGTTGTTCGTTAGATGCTTTTCAGATGCCCACGAAAAAGACAATAATGTCATCTAGATAGCAAAGGCATCATCCCTTTAAGGTGTCAAAATAGACTGTCTATCGTATTCTCGAAGGTGACAAGAATGTTACACTCTCCAAACGGTATAATTTTGAAGTCAACAGGGCATAGGGTACTATTACGCTTGTGGTTTCCTGGTCAGCGCCGTCAACCTTAGTTTGCCACTAGCCGTGGGCTTTTCCGTAACTGAGAAATAATTTCCTCATTTCAAACAGTCTAGGGTAGCATGACTATGCGGCAATGGCTAGACATTTTTCTCCGAGATTTTGTTCAGAGGTGCGGCATGTACCGTTCGTTTTCTTCACAAAGATGAAAGGAGAGGATAAAGGAGTCTCTGAAGATTCATTGAAGATATCTTGCAGCACTTTCTCCACTTCCACATGAACTATGCCGGCGACACCCTATACGAACGTTGTCTAATTGGTGTTTGACCGACAGTGTTGATACGGTATTTACTTTCGGTCGGTTGGTCTAGCTTTTTTCCACTCAAGACTGGAGAACACCAGAAACTAACACGGAACACCTAACACCCAGCGACATTGTTCCTCGTTTATGTAAGATTTGTTGGCTGTTGCGTAGTAGCTTTGTCTAGTGCGTCATCTACTGTGGCAGTGGAGTGCGTCTGTTCGACAATGGCGTTTAGCTTCCCATTCTGGATTGGTTCGGTTGTTAGTGTACATACCGCTAGGTATGAGTTGTGACTGCTTGTAACAGTGATCAAAGTTCTCCTTGACTTCCTGCAGTTCTTATAATCGTAGCTGGTTTGCACACTTCTTTTGTGGAGCTGACCATTGTTTTGCAGTCGAAAAAAGCATTACACTTGAAATATCGCACCTTGTGTGAGACTGCGAAACCTATCGGAATAATGGAGGTACCCAGACTCCGTTACACTCCCCTTAAGACTCCATTTTGGCTGTAAATCAAGCAACGTAATCTCTTTTTGAAATGCCCTAACATAGAATCATAAGGTTGGAAATTGCAATAATCCAACTGTATAAACATCCGTTCAATCAATAGAATAAATCAGTGAACTGAAGATAACTACGTGCACTTTCAAATGAAAAATGCAAATGAAACGTAGACTGGTTATTTATTATATTAAACAATTACAAAGTATTGGCATCAAAATTCCACGAAGAACTAAGTTAATTGCTGCCGACAACGAACAAGGTAGGCAAACGGAGGGACAGCTACCGTATCCTAGCTCACCATTAAATCATTAATCCAATACAATTCACCGATTAATTTTGAAACTTCAGTGGTCGACTAAATACCACATCAAAGGATTGTAAGGCACGATTAGGGTTTAAAGGCGCTGTGGCGACGGTACGCTCCATATCTAAACCTCAATCTCCGTCTAGTGAGCCGTGCTGCTGTATATTCCCACAAATCTGTGCTGGTAAACCAGATGACTGTCGTTATAGTGGAGAATCAAAGTCTCGCTTGTCAGAACTCGGATACCTCCAAGCGCCACGACATCTCCAACCAGCGACCTGTCTCCATCCACGATCGGACCATGAGTGTCCCTTTTCCTTCCACCAACTTCCGGCCACGCGGAGTGGCCGCGCGGTTTGAGGCGCCATGCCACGGACTGTGCGGGCCCTCCCGCCGGAGGTTCGAGTCTTCCCTCGGGCATGGGTGTGTGTGTTGTTCTTACCATAAGTTAGTTTAGGTAGTGTGTATGTCTGGGGACCAATGACCTCTGCAGTTTGGTCCCTTAGGAACTCACACACATTTGAACATTTTGAACCAACTCCGGACTGAGCAGATTTGGCCAATCTGGCCGCAGACGCCAATCAAGAAAAAGTTACTCTTTTCTGCCAACAGTTTGTCAACGCCAGGCTTAACAAGCCCCAACCCAGAGTGTCATCAGTCACGAGTCAATCAGAGTACATCTTCCTCGCTACTTTGTCCTAGATTCCCCGTACGACGTTAGCCAGCGATGGGCGAATCAGAGCGTTCTTTAACGCTTCTAAATTTAACAAGCCTCTACCAACGTGACGTGCCGTCAGCGAGGTCCCTGTTCTCACCGTGGTTTGCCCCAACATTCCAAGACGTACTTTTCCTCCATAAAGAGTGGTGTTCCAGCAAGCTCTTGAAACTGTTGTAGTAAGGCAACTCAAGAGGCGAATAGTACCACAGGCCGCTAACCCCGACTTAGTGAAAAGGACTGGTAGGTTCCGTGAGCCTCCATCGCTGGCGACATGACCCGCGCATGCCAGCACAAGGCTCTGAACGCCCACGACACACCTGCTGCACTCAGAGCAGTGTGTGGGCTGCGCATTTCACATATTCACAGGATGGGACCATTAGCCCATTTACTGACGATAACTGAAGTTTTTTTGAAATACGTTCTCCTTAATAAATCAATGTAAAGAGAATTTAAACACATGAAAGTAAAGTTTCCTGCCTATCACCAGTCGTGAAAAGGGGCAGGTAAATTTAGTATAAATAGAAGGAGGCAAGCCGGACGCCTTGCAACTTTCCGCTCTTTAACTGAACATCTCGACCAACGAAATGGATCTCGTCTGGTTGATGAAAGCGGTACACAACCGCCCAGATAAGTCGCTGTTGTTTGGAATAGCTTCGAGAGATCCTCCAGTCTACGGCTACTTATAATGCATGCGAGAACAGCTTCATGATTAGACCCTTTAAAAATGGTTCAAATGGCTCTGAGCACTATGGGACTTAACATCTGAAGTCATCAGTCCCCTAGAACTTAGAACTACTTAAACCTAACTAACCTAAGGACATCACACACATCATGCCCGAGGCAGGATTCGAATCTGCGACCGTAGTTGTCGTGCGGTTCCAGGCTGAAGCGCCTAGAACCGCTCGGCCACCCCGGCCCGCTTACACTCTTTAAAACGACAAACTGGGAGATCTGTGATCCTGCAGTACACTTTCTTGTCTTGGGCGTGTTCTGCATACGTGTATATTCAACACAATTGCTTTCGTACCATGAAACATAGTCTTCTTTAGCTAGCAAAGATAAGCATTTCACATTTTAAAAAATGTCCCATGAGTCGTCTAGGTGCGGGACAGGACGACCATCGATGGTGACATAGTGAGATTTCCTGTCATCTTAGTAACTGCCCTTCATCTTTGCCGGACTCAGTTCCATAGACAATCAAATCGCTTCGTTTTCCTCAGTTCGGAGGCTAGGCGAGCGGTTGGTACCTCCACATGACGATAAAGAATGGTTACAGCGGATTGTTGAGCGATCTCGTCCAGGATACGGCAATGGGTATCATCCCACAGGTTATAATTGTCTGTAGCTGAGTGAATTGAACATAACTGCTGTAACGTTTGGCGACATGCGACGTAACAATCGTTGAACACTCATCTTCTTCCTCTGCTCTAGAGTATGTGTCCAGGTATTCAAAGTATAAACAGACTGCCAAATTATCCTCCACCCCCAAATGACTCTTCTTCTGCAGGGCGTTATGCTTGGTGGAGGAGTTGGTTGTGCCACGTTTGTCGTTTGGCGGCTACAGCTTAATTTCTAGATGGCTGAGTCCATTCTTCACGCCGTGTTGAACTGTCGGCTACGGGTACTGTTGTTGTTGTTGTTGTTGTCTTCAGTCCTCAGACTGGTTTGATGCAGCTCTCCATGCATACAGTAAAGCTGCATGCCCTCGGGAAAAGTTACGGCTGTAGTTTCCCCTTGCTTTCAGCCGTTCGCAGTTCCAGCACAGCAAGGCCGTTTTGGTTAGTGTTGCAAGGCCAGATCAGTCAATCATCCAGACTGTTGCCCCTGCAACTACTGAAAAGGCTGCTGCCCCTCCTCAGGAACCACACGTTTGTCTGGCCTCTCCACACTTATCCCTCCGTTGTGGTTGCACCTACGGTACGGCTATCTGTATCGCTGAGGCACGCAAGCCTCCCCACCAACGGCAAGGTCCATGGTTCATGAGGGTAGTACAGATCGATAAACCTGTCCTTCGATATTCTCTATTACTTCCTTCGTATGAGGTCGAACTTCATAGCCGCTAGCTCTTGTAAACTCGGTACGACCTGAGCAGATTTCCTGGCACTGACCTCTGCAGTCAATAACCCCACGCAGACGCAGCAACTCCATCAGCAGAGATTCCGCTTGCTTGCTTCATCGTACGTCCGTCAGGAAGCGAGTGGCGCCACCGATACTGAGCACCATTTGAGAATCTTCCGCTTGGCGGAGAAATGTGGCAGTACTATTCCTCTCGCATATTCATCAGCCAGACGCTGTATGTATACCCCCCGGAGCCAGCCAGTCAACATGGGACAGGTGGGCTCTCTTATAATAGACAGCCTGTGTCAGATGTCTCCATGAAGACAGTAACATTCCAATGGGGAAGCTGCCAACATCGCCGTCAGGAATCAAATTCTCGACTTGTGACTGATCCTGAGAAATCAGTACCCAGAATAGATTGAAGGGTACAGCCACGGGTAGTAACTCGTGCCGCTGGAGTCCGAGGCCGACAGACACATGCCACCTGGCCGGGTTGGCCGGGCGTTTCCAGTCGCTACAGTCTTGAACTGTGCGACCGCTACGGTCGAGGGTTCGAATCCTGCCTCGGGCTTGAATGTGTGTGATGTCCTTAGGTTAGTTACGTTTAAGTTGTTCTGAGTTCTAGTTGTCAGAACCACTTGAACCATTTTTGAACACTGTGCCACAGCCAGCGCTCCAGGGATAGTCTCCTTGGGCGTCACCGCCTTCTGTCGCTACACTGAGGCACCGGGCCACCAGGTTTGACGCCAGCCGAGACGTATGTTGTGACCATCACTGCCGCCTCAGCGTTTGGCGTCTCAGCAGCGCCAGGTAAGCACACTGCGTCCCATCAGCGCACAACTCAGAGCAGCCACCGCGTCTGGTGCACCGGCACGATATATTCCGGGACGACGCCAGGCTACGCCCGAAAAGAGGGTCCCATAATACGTAATTTTAGAGCCTCTAGAAGTAATAAGGAATTAACATACACTACTGGCCATTAAAATTGCTTCACCAAGAAGAAATGCAGATGATAAACGGGTATTCATTGGACAAATGTATGTTACTAGAACTAACATGTGGTTATATTTTCACGCTATTTGGGTGCATAGATCCTTAGAAATCAGTACCCAGAACAACCACCTCTGACTGTAATAACATCCTTGATACGCCTGGGCATTGAGTCAAACAGAGCTTGGATAAAGTGTACAGGTACAGCTGCCCATGCAGCTTCAACACGATGCCACAGTTCATCAATAGTGACTGCCATATTGTGACGAGCCAGTTGCTCGGCCACCATTGACCAGACGTTTTCATTGGTGAGAGATCTGGAGAATGTGCTGGCCATGGCAGCAGTCGAACATTTTCTGTATCCAGAAAGGCCCATACAGGACCTGCAACATGCGGTCGTGCACTATTCTGCTGAAATGTAGGGTTTCGCAGGGATCGATTGAAGGGTACAGCCACCGGTCGTAGCTCATCTGAAATGTAACGTCCACTGTTCAAACTGCCGTCAGTGCGAACAAGAGGCGACCGAGACGTGTAGCCAATGGCACCCCATACCATCCCGCTGGGTGATACACCAGTATGGCGATGACGAATACACGCTTGCAATGTGCGTTCACCGCGATGTTGTCAAACACGGATGTGACCATCATGATGGTGTAAACAGAAACTGGATTCATCCGAAGAAATGACGTTTTGCCATTCGTGCAACCAGGTTCAAAGTTGAGTACATCATCACAGGCGCTCCTGTCTGTGATACAGCGTCAAGGGTAACCGCAGCCATGGTCTCCCAGCTAATAGTGCATGCTGCTGCAAACGTCGTCGAACTGTTGGTGCAGATGGTTGATGTCTTGGAAACGTCTCCATCTATTGACTCAGAGATCGAGACGTGGCTGCACAATCCGATTCAGTCATGCGGATAAGACGCCTGTCATCTCGACTGCTAGTGATGCTGGGCCGTTTGCATCCAGCACGGCCTTCCGTATTACCCTCCTGAACCCACTGATTCCATATTCTGCTAACGGTCAGTGGATCTCGACCAACGCGAGCAGCAATGTTGCAATACGATAAACCGCAATCGCGATAGGCTTCAATCCGACCTTTATCAAAGTCGGAAACGTGATAGTACGCATTTCTCCTCCTTACACGAGGCATCGCAACAACGTTTCACCAGGCAATGCCGGTCAACTGCTGTTTGTGTATGAGAAATCGGGTGGAAACTTTCCTCAGGCCAGCACGTTGTAGGTGTCGCCACGGGCGCCAATCTTGTGTGAATGCTTTGAAAAGCTAATCATTTGCATATCACAGCATCTTCTTCCTGTCGGTTAAATTTCACGTCTGTAGGACGTCATATTCGTGGTGTAGCGATTTTAATGTCCAGTATTGTATTTGCCGACTGACATTCTACAGCCACCGTTGGCGGTCTCCTGTCTTCCTGTAGAATGCGACTCTAGGATGACCCAGGTGGGAGTTGAACGCCTCGTGACTAGTACGAATGCGTGTCCCACCACCCCACAGCAATCACTGACCTATTGTCTCGATACAGGGATAGGCAACGTCATGGTGGACTTCTATAGCTGCGACAGAGACCACTCTGGGAAGTCGGTCATGCCTCTTACGACGACTCTTTCTCCTGCATCTTCGCGATGTACAGGCACCACTTGATGAATTCTTCTGTTGTTGGGACATCCTTTACAAGAAGAACTTGGTACACGTCTTGTACATCTCCTTTACTCAATTGCGAGATTTTGTAGCTTTCTGTGATATTCACTTACACAATGCAGCACAGAGGCAAAACATTTTGTATGTACGACTGTGTCATTTCACTATTAAGGTGGGTCCTGTTGTCCTTCTGTTAGGTGGATTTCTTGTAGACTGTCACAAAATTGTTTCTTCAGTTCGAATAGAAATTTACTCCAGATATCGAGGTTCTCTTCGTTGTTCTCGAACCACTTCTTGGCTAATTCGTCCAAGTTAAAATACTCAATTGCTCAGTACGTCAGCTCATCTCATCTGTTGTATTTGGCGTTTCGATCGAATTCTTCCAGCCATTTCGTCAGGTGCTGAACACCCTTCCCGGAAAACGCAGACTGAAGCAGCTGACTTGCTGCTGACTTGGAATCAATGGACCTGCTGACAATATGGACATTTGGAACGCTGTATTGCTTGTATTACGGATCTTGTAGGTTGAGCCGATAGCTTTTACTTGACCACATTGGAGTCACGGTCATGAAGATGTTATCAAGTAAGTCGCATCTCCACCAAGCTATGTCACATTCTAACCACAATCAAGTCGTAATCCTGAAGCAGGGTCGTGACTGATTGCACCTAAAACGTGTTTATTACAGACATCATACTGGAAGAGCAGAACAGAACTCCAAGACAGAGAGTGGTGTTATTTATACCAGCACGGAATACTCTGGAACATGCAAACGTACAAACATAAGTAGTTTCGAGTATCCTCCAGAAATGGTGACTGCAAACAAAAGTTATTTGCTGCGTATAAGTTTTGAACTGGAGACCCAGAACTAGCCAGCTAGCGGTGCTAACTGCTGCGGCGCAACGCAGCTGGTAGATATGTGATAAAATTAACGACTGCATCCACCTTACTCATGATAATATGTGTTAAAGGCCACAGAATGTGACAGGTGGAAGACGCTCGCGGATTCCGCTAGTGTAACCATTTGGCCTTTCGCACAGAGCAGTCAGACGCGAGATCGCCCCCAGCCCCCCCCCCTAACGCTCTCCCCCAGACATCATCTTCAAACTCCCCTGTTCGGCCCCCTTCAAATCACGCCCTCTTACCAGTTCGCACAAGTATTCCACCGCGACGCGGATTCATTACACTCGTGGCGTAGCCCGTCGCAATCCCAAAAGCCCTCACGCCTCGATTGCGGGAAAAGTTAGTCCTCTTTGAGCATTCGGCCACGGTCGATAAACGCCGGAAGTGGCGAATCGCTTTTCCAGCGTACCCTCGGTCTCGTGGCGAGGAAAAAGGGGAGAGTAGCATAATGCTGGCACTGGGTTCGTCGCTACAGTCTTTCGCTTTTAGCGTGCTGCCGCCTCTCTTTCACGAATTACTCCAGTAATGGGGTCTATCAGGTGTCCCTTCCACATACGCATTAAGTTTTTCACTGTCATATTTCTTGCTTGAAAGACTTTTGGCTGGCCGACTGTCACTTCTAGAATGGAGGAGCAGGAAGGGACAAGTATTTCTCGTAAGATCGGAGTGGGTGAGGGTATGTTTATAGCTGTAATTCCATTCCAGTGCCATGTAATCGTTGAAATAGGGGGAAATTTAGTCAAGATATACGGAAGTTTCTAACAGCACAATCGGTCTCAATTTGATCATTATTGAGGAAAGTTATGGGATTGTAGACTATGTTCTAAGAAACCTTAAGGAGTTTGTTATTGACGTAGGCAACGGAGTATCTTAATGAAGTTGTTCATGACGCTCATAGTGTTGTGACTTGGCAAGACAGCCAAGCCACTATGATTGGTAGCCGAAAGGCACGCGTTAAGCTCACGCAGACTGGCGTGAGGTCTGGAACATTTAAGGAAGTTAGACTTTAGCAAAAGAGGTCGTAGCTGTTGGAATACTTAACTTTAATCCATAATTGGTGAACATCGGTCTGACGGTACATGCATCACAAGATAAATAGCAAATGATAATGGCGCCTTGCTAGGTCGTAGCAAATGACGTAGCTGAAGGCTATGCTAACTATCGTCTCGGCAAATGAGAGCGTAATTTGTCAGCGAACCATCGCTAGCAAAGTCGGCTGTACAACTGGGGCGAGTGCTAGGAAGTGTCTCTAGACCTGCCGTGTGGCGGCGCTCGGTCTGCAATCACTGACAGTGACGACACGCGGGTCCGTCGCATACTAACGGACCGCGGCCGATTTAAAGGCTACCACCTAGCAAGTGTGGTGTCTGGCGGTGACACCACACATAGAGCTCATAGACTGCTTAAATATATCTGAGAGGCTACCACTGCGTCACTGAAATTTTATATGAGTTCTATGTGCATATTTGTATCTAAAATTTTGGTATTCAAAACAGATAAATTTTTGAGTAAATTGCACACACGACAGAGTAAAGTAAACAGAGTTGACGAAGAGCTACTGGAAACCTCTTCTTATGTATGCTTGAGCATGCAAAGATACAATGATAACATTACAAAACAGTAAGACCACTGCACAGAGCAACAATGGGTGCCACATAGCGACGCTGCGGTCACGTTACACGGTAACAAAAGTATGGATTGTGTGGAGGAGACACCGATGGCGGCTCACTCTGGCGAAGATACGGGCAGTAAATGGAGTAATACACTGTGCTAAGAGTCTCAGACAGAGGGCAGATTATTATTATGCAGAGCCTGTGAACGAATGTCTCAAAAACGGCGAAGCTCCTCGAATGTTCACGTGCTACTGTCGTGAACTCCTACAGAGTGAGGTAAAAGGACTACGACACTACCACCAGGCGCTATATGATTGGACGTCCACATCTACAGCTACATCTAAATCTACATCTCCATAGATACTCTGAAACTCACATTTAAGTGCTTGGCAGAGGGTTCAAAAAAATGGGTCAAATGGCTCTGAGCACTATGGGACTTAACTACTGAGGTCATCAGTCCCCTAGAACTTAGAACTACTTAAACCTAACTAACCTAAGGACATCACACACATCCATGCCCGAGGCAGGAATCGAACCTGCGACCGTAGTGGTCGCGCAGTTCCAGACTGTAGCGCCTAGAACCGCTCGGCCACTTCGGCCGGCGTAGAGGGTTCATCGAACAACCTTCACAATTCTCCATTAATCTAATCTCGTATAGCGCGCGGAAAGAACTAACACCTATATCTTTCCGTACGAGCTCTGACTTCCCTTATTTTATCGTGGTGATAGTTTCTCCCTGTGTAGGTCGGTGTCAACAAAATACTGTCGCATTCGGAGGAGAAAGTTGGTGATTGGAATTTCGTGAGTAGATTCCGTCGCAACGAAAAACGCCTTTCTTTAAATGATGGCCAGACCAAATCCTGCATCATTTGAGTGACATTCTCTCCAAAATTTCGCGATGATACGAAACGTGCTGTTCATCTTCGAACGTTTTCGATGTACTCCGTCAATCCTATCTGGTAAGGATCCCACACCGCGTAGCAGTATTCTAAAAGAGGACGGACAAACGTAGTGTAGGCAGCCTCCTTAATAGGTCTGTTTCATTTTCCAAGTGTCCTGACAATAAATCGCAGTCTTTAGTTAGCCTTCCCCACAACATTTTCTATGGATTCCTTACAATTTAAGGTGTTCATGATTGTAATTCCTACGTTTTTAGTTGAATTTACGGCCTTTAGATTTGATTGATGTATCGTGTAACCGAAGTTTAACGGATTCCTTTTAGAACTCGTATGGATGACCTCACACTTTTCTTTAGTTAGGGTCACCTGCCAATTTTAACACCTTTGAGATATCTTTTCTAAATAGTTTTGCAGTTTGTTTTGATCTTCTGATGACTTTACTAGTCGATAGACGACAGCGTCATTGCAAACAACCTAAGACGGCTGCTCAGATTGTCTCCCAAATCTAGCAAAGGACCTGTAACACTTCCTTGGGGTTTCTGTTTTATTCGATGACTTTCCGTCAGTTACTACGCACTGTGACGTCTCTGACATGAAATCACAAATCCAGTCAGATAAGTCAGACGATGTTCCAGAACCACGCAGTTTGACTACAAGCCGCTTGTGGGGTACAGTCTCAAATGCCTTCTGGAAATCAAGAAATGCGGAATCAATCTGAAATCTCTTGTCAATATCACGCAACACTTCAAGCCAGTAAAGAGCCAGTTGTGTTTCACAAGAACGATGTTTTCTAAATCCATGTTGACTGTGCGTCAGTAGACCGTTTTCTTCGAGGCAATTCATAATGTTCGAACACAAAATATGTTCCAAAATCCTGCTGCATATCGACGTTCATGATATGGACCTGTAATTAAGTGGATTACTCCTACTACCTTTCTTAAACATTGGTGTGACCTGTGCAACTTTCCAGTCTTTGGGTACTGGTCTTCCATCGAGCAAACGGTTGTATATGATTGTTAAGTATGGAGCTAATGCATCAGCATACTCTGAAATGAATCTAATTGCTTGCTTTTAATAAGTGATTTGTTTCACTACTCCAAGGATATTTATTTCTGTGTTATTCATGTTGGAAGCTGTTCTTGATTCGAGTTCTGGAATATTTACTTCGTCTTCTTCGGTGCAGGCATTTTGGAAGGCTGTATTTAGTACCCCTGCTTTGGCAGCATTGTCTTAGATAGTATCTCCACTGCGATCGCGCAGAGAAGGCATTGATTGTGTCTTGCCGCTAATATACTTCACATACGACCAGAATTTCGTTGGATTTTCTGCCAGGTTTCGAGACAAAGTTTCGTTGTGGAAACTATTAAGAGAATATCGCATTGAAGTCCGCGGTAAATTTTGAGCATCTGTAGAAGAGATTTGCGTCTGTTTGAATTTGGCATGTTCGTTTTGTTGTTTGTGCAACAGTGTTCTGACCCGTTTTGTGTACCAAGGAGGTTCAGCTCCGTCGTTTGTTAATTTATTTGGTATAAATCTCCCAATGGCTGCAGATACAGGGTGTTTCGAAAATGACCGGTATATTTGAAACGGCAACAAAAACTAAACGAGCAGCGATAGAAATACACCGTTTGTTGCAATATGCTTGGGACAACAGTGCATTTTCAGGCGGACAAACTTTCGAAATTACAGTAGTTACAATTTTCAACAACAGATGGCGCTGCAAGTGATGTGAAAGATATAGAAGACAACGCAGTCTGTGGGTGCGCCATTCTGTACGTCGTCTTTCTGCTGTAAGCGTGTGCTGTTCACAACGTGCAAGTGTGCTGTAGACAACCTGGTTTATTCCTTAGAACAGAGGATTTTTCTGGTGTTGGAATTCCACCGCCTAGAACACAGTGTTGTTGCAACAAGACGAAGTTTTCAACGGAGGTTTAATGTAACCAAAGGACCGAAAAGCGATACATTAAAGGATCTGATTGAAAAATTTCAACGGACTGGGAACATGGCGGATGAACGTGCTGGAAACGTAGGGCGACCGCGTACGGCAACCACAGAGGGCAACGCGCAGCTAGTGCAGCAGGTGATCCAACAGCGGCCTCGGGTTTCCGTTCGCCGTGTTGCAGCTGCGGTCCAAATGACGCCAACGTCCACGTATCGTCTCATGCGCCAGAGTTTACACCTCTATCCATACAAAATTCAAACGCGGCAACCCCTCAGCGCCGCTACCATTACTGCACGAGAGACATTCGCTAACGATATAGTGCACGGGATTGATGACGGCGATATGCATGTGGGCAGCATTTGGTTTACTGACGAAGCTTATTTTTACCTGGACGGCTTCGTCAATAAACAGAACTGGCGCATATGGGGAACCGAAAAGCCCCATGTTGCAGTCCCATCGTCCCTGCATCCTCAAAAAGTACTGGTCTGGGCCGCCATTTCTTCCAAAGGAATCATTGGCCCATTTTTCAGATCCGAAACGATTACTGCATCACGCTATCCGGACATTCTTCGTGAATTTGTGGCGGTACAAACTGCCTTAGACGACACTGCGAACACCTCGTGGTTTATGCAAGATGGTGCCCGGCCACATCGCACGGCCGACGTCTTTAATTTCCTGAATGAATATTTCGATGATCGTGTGATTGCTTTGGGCTATCCGAAACATACAGGAGGCGGCGTGGATTGGCCTCCCTATTCGCCAGACATGAACCCCTGTGACTTCTTTCTGTGGGGACACTTGAAAGACCAGGTGTACCGCCAGAATCCAGAAACAATTGAACAGCTGAAGCAGAACATCTCATCTGCATGTGAAGCCATTCCGCCAGACACGTTGTCAAAGGTTTCGGGTAATTTCATTCAGAGACTACGCCATATTATTGCTACGCATGGTGGATATGTGGAAAATATCATAGTATAGAGTTTCCCAGACCGCAGCGCCATCTGTTGTTGACAATTGTAACTACTGTAATTTCGAAAGTTTGTCTGCCTGAAAATGTACTGTTGTCCCAAGCATATTGCAACAAACGGTGTATTTCTATCGCTGCTCGTTTAGTTTTTTTGCCGTTTCAAATATACCGGTCATTTTTGAAACACCCTGTACTATTCCTTTGAATTCAAGTCACATCTGGTCTACACTTAATTTTGAAGGAATGGAGAGTGTCTCTCAGGAAGGCGCCTAGTGAATTTTTATCTACTTTTTTTAATACGTATATTTTTCGTTTATTTTTGGAGAAGTTGGCGTTACAACATTCAGTCTCGCAACGACAACCCTGTGTTCACTAATCCCTGTGTCCGTTTTGATGTTCGTTATTAACTCAGTTTTATTTGTTGCTAAGAGGTCGAGTGTGTTTTCACAACTCTTCTCAGTAAAGTAAGACAGATCCTGTGTAAAGTAAGACAGATGATAACCTGATTCATCTCTGCCGAACGAGTACAGTGCCGCTGCACGCACAAGTGTTTCGTAGCACACCGTTCATCGTGTTGTTGTTGTGGTCTTCAGTCCAGAGACTAGTTTGATGCAGCTCTCCATGCTACTCTATCCTGTGCAAGCTTCTTAATCTCCCAGTACCTACTCTAACCTACATCCTTCTGAATCTGTTTAGTGTATTCATTTTTTGGTCACCCTCTACGATTTTTACCCTCCACGCTGCACTCCAATACTAAATTGGTGATTCCTTGATGCCTCAGAATATGTCCTACCAACCGATCTCTTCTTCTAGTCAAGTTGTGCCACAAATATCTCTTCTCCCCAAATCTATTCAATACCTCCTCATTAGTTATTTGTTCTACCCATCTAATCTTCAGCATTCTTCTATAGCACCACACTTCAAAACCTTCCATTTTCTTTTTGTCTAAACTATTTATCGTCTACGTTTCACTTCCATACATGGCTACACTTCATACAAATACTTTCAGAAACGACTTCCTGACACTTAAATCCATATTCGATTTTAACAAATTTCTCTTCTTCAGAAACGATTTCGTTGCCATTGCCAGTCTACATTTTATATCCTCTCTACTTCGATCATCATCAGTTATTTTTCTCCCCAAATAGCAAAACTCATTTACTACTTTAAACGTCTCATTTCCTAATCTTATTCCCTCAGCATCAGCCGATTTAATTCGACTACATTCCATTATCCTTGTTTTTCTTTTGTTGATGTTCATCTTATATCCTCCTTTCAAGACACTGTCCATTCCCTTCAGCTGCTCTTCCAGGTCCTTTGCTTTCATCGTATGTTGTTGAATTTGGAGCTCCACAGCATATCACCCCTACGTGTTCACGTGTTGACGTACGACATCGACAGCCTGGTCGCAGTGGGCAAGGTATCATTGAAGACCAATCGGCTCTTCGGGTGAATCAGTTTTACTGCAGTAGGTCGATGGTCACCCCCACAAACGCAGTCATCGAGGTGAAGGTCGGATCGAAATGTGTAGCGCATCACGGTCGCGTGGTTGTGGGAACAGTATTTTGCTGTGAGAGACGATCTTCTGCGCTTGCATGGTACCTGTAGCCATAGAAACGCTGAGAGATGGGAACCACGTGTATTCCTTCATGACTGATGTCTTTCCTGGCGGCGATATCATGTTTCAGCAGTATAATTGTCTGTGTCTCGGAACCGGAACCATACTACAGTGGTCTGAGGGGCATTGTAGTGAATTCATGATGATGTCTCGGTGAACAAATTCGCCTGATGTGAATCCTATAGAACCCATCTGGGTCGCTATGGAACGTCATCACCGCGTACGCAAATAAGCGGCCCGTTATTTTCGCGAATTACATCACCTGTGCGTAGACATCTATTGCCACATACCTCAACCAACCTACCAAAGAACTATCGGGCTCCTGATACGCGGACTCAGTGATGTATTTCTTTGCTAAGATGGACAAACAAGCTATTGAGGAGATGGTGATAACGTTTTGACTCATCAGTTTATTCCTTGCAGTGTGTAGATGTGAAGTGAGAGGCGTCCGTTGCTAGGTGAGTTTCTTTACTTACATGTACGTGTTTATATTTTGACTAACTTTAGGTAAAGATCTACATTATCAAATTTTAGTAAATCCTCCACAAAAATCTATTATATATATATATATATATATATATATATATATATTGACTTCACAGCTAATTGTAATATTTCTACCAGTTGGATATCGTAAATAGATCAACAGCAATGTCCGCACATTAGCGTAAGTAACCTTATCTTTTGTCTTGTGGTAGAACACTTGACAGTGCAGCCCTAAAACACAAACGCTGTTAGTTACTATATTTCACTTTGTTTGTGCACATACACCGACCACTTGTTGTCAGTCCTTGAAACCAAGGCAACCGAAAGCAAATATAGGCAGAATGACGTAAAAAGCGTTGAACGAAATTCGGGTCAACAGTAGTTCTACTAAGTTGTACATCATTACACAGTAGTGACTGACAGGTTTCCTATTCAAGTTATTAGAGCAAAGAACAATTATAGAGATTGACATTTTCACTCTGCAATGGAGTATGTGCTGATATGAAATTTCCTTGCAGATTAAAACTGCGTGCCCGACCGAGACTCGAACTCGAGACCTTCGCCTTTCGCGGGCAAGTGCTCTAGCGCCCGAGCTACCCAAGCACGACTCACGGCCCGTCCTCACAGCTTCACTTCTGCCAATGCCTCGTCTCCTACCTTCCAAACTTCGCAGAAGCTCTGCTGCGAACCTGGAGAGCTTCTGTGAAGTTTGGAAAGTAGGAGACGAGGCATTGGCAGAAGTGAAGCTGTGAGGACGGGCCATGAGTCGTGCTTGGGTAGCTCGGGCGCTACAGCACTTGCCCGCGAAAGGCAAAGGTCTCGAGTTCGAGTCTTGGTCCGTCACACAGATTTAGTCTTTCAGGAAGTTTCAATTACCGAGATAGTTATTACGTTGCATATCCGTGGCAATTAACATCATCCCGTCACGCGTGAACTGCTACTTTCATGACCTGGCATGTTTATCTTATTTTAACTTTGTAGTACGAAACTCCCCCTGTCGCCACAGTCCTCAGTTAACTTAAGGGAGAAAAGTCAAGTACGCCATTAGCTTGTGAATCATGCAAGCTCTGTTCTGTGAGCTATCCTATTTTAACCGTTTGTGTATCGTTTTCAGGGTCGAGACTGGCGGAGAGCGCAGTATTTTCCTGAACAAGCATGAAAAACTTTCTAGAAACCATACTATGGCTGCTCTGTAGACAAGACCAAAGGTTTATCTCTAGCACAGACATTCTTTCCAGGTTCCTGTTTCACAAGCTGTCGTCTTGTGCGTAGATATCTCTATCCACTGTCACTATAGCCTACATTACGCTATCGTTAAATACAAAATAAATCGTCATGTTTTCCCAATGGTGTTCCAGATAATTTCACCGAAGGAATGATTTGATGCAACATAGTCTGAGATAACTGCTATCACTGTTATGTCATACGAAGCAGAAATTCTAACGATATGTTCTTCACATCCTAAGTCTCTATAATGTTTTTCAAGTTGTTACTTAATACATACCGTGTAGGGGAGTGTCGTGCATTATCCGCCAGCTTAGAGTACCGGTCACTACTACGATGGCCCTTTCCGCCTGCGGAGAAGCAAACTGATGTATCCATGTGCACTGGAGTTGGATATCTTCCACTTCTCTTCAATGTTTGGTCTGCTCTGAGAGCTTGATGTTGCTGTAGCTCTTACCGCTTGGAAGATATTTTGAGACTCTGGTACCCGTCTTCATTATAAGTGAATACTTCCGTTGCTATCTTTCGGCCGTCTGTGTTATGTAAGAAATGATATTGAACAAATATTTCAAGATAGATTCTATGAAAGAACGTACAGCATGACAAGATTCTATTGCGTATCGCCGCGTGGGATTAGCCGAGCGGTCTAAGGCACTGCAGTCATGGACTGTGCGGCTCATCCCGGCGGAGGTTCGAGTCCTTCCTCGGGCATGGGTGTGCGTGTTTGTCCTTAGGATAATTTAGGTTAAGTAGTCTGTAAGCTTAGGGACTGATGACCTTAGCAGTTAAGTCCCATAAGATTTCACACACATTTGAAGATTTATTGCGTATTTTTTGCGCGGTACCAGCCACAGGATTGTCTTTCAGTATTGGCCAGAAGTAATTTCTAGTTATAAATTATACGAGATGACAATTATTAAACTATATGAGAAACAAAATTCGTAAGTTAGCTGCAAACTACGGCGTGCGCACGTTCCAGTCAACATGTAAACTACAGATATTCTGATTTAGGTAAAGACATGTTCGATACGCCTGCCATCATTGGCGATGATGTGGCGCAAACGAATAGCGAAATCCTGCATAACCAGCTGGAGTGTCGGAACATCGATGTTGTCGATGACCTCCTGAATGGCTGTTGGTTTTAGGGTTATTGATACACACCTTATCTTTAATATGGCCCCACAGAAATGAGCCGCATGTGTTCAGATTAAGAGAATATGGCGGCCAATCAAGGGCTCTGGGTACCCCAGAGCCAAAACGTGGTCCTCCAGGACATCATACACTCTCCTACCTCGACGGCCGAGTTCCGTCTTGCATGAACCACATCTGTCGATATAAGGGTCACTTTGGATAACGGGGATGAAATCATCTTGAAAAATCTTCACGTACCTTTGGTAGCAACCGTTCCATGAAGGGATATCGCTGAGATTCTTCTGTGACAAGGTCACTGCACACCACACAGTCATCCGTTGACAGTGAAGAGGCGTCTCGATCGCGCAGTGGGCGTTCTCAGTGTCCCAAATGAGCCTATTTTGCTTATTGACGAACCCATCCAAATGAAAGCGGCCGACAACAACAGGTAGAGTGCTCATCCGCTTACTAATTCCAATGACGCCCCGCGGCCGGCCGTGCATTTTGAACGTTCTAACGGTAACTGTTCAGAAGTTATGACGATTTTATGTCATATAGTTCAATAATTATTACCCTGTATTTTCTTACTCTTACTTCTCTTCATATTGAAATGGCGAAAATTCAGAAAGAAGTAAGAGGAAAATAGAAAGGAGTGTACATGAACATGGCTGCGAGCAAGGTTATGCCTAACAAAATGACCGCGAAGGAGGCAGGAGAAGTGTTTTCAACAATTAGGAAAGTAAACGACCGCCACAGAGGAGAAGAGATTAAAAGCAGAAAAAATAAAGTCTGCAAAGGAGATGAAGAAATCTGTATTTAATTCTGATGTTCAAAAATGAAATTCAATAAAATAAACGTGCGGGAGGGTGGCCTTGGAAAAGCAATTGCAAAGCCGCGACGAAAACTGGAATTTACTGGACGTAATGTGTCAGCAGAAGTGACAGAAAGGGCATTATGTGTTTGGAGGAGACTAGGTGCTGTGTACCAAGTATTGGGACCGGGTACAGGTTGGATGTGTGGATCAGCAGAACATTTCGTAATTTATTTGTGATCTCCATAAAACAGTGAGCTAAACGATGGTAAACTGAGCTGAAACAGCAACTATAAGTTCCTATGGTTACGTGTTCAATTATTATTCAGTTAGTAACAGAGTATTGTGTCATTAACAACTGATATTACCACAGAAAAGATAATGGACGATACTGAAAGACAGTTTGTACAAGCCTTGTCGTTGTAACTCTTTTGCATTATGTGTAATTACGAGGGCTACTCGGAAAGTGAGGAACGAACAGGCGCGAAATGGAAACCACAGTGAAAATTCGACGAGGCTTTTCACAGACGTTTTGGGGAATGCCTCTAGCATGCCCGTCGATCGCATCAACACGCTCTTTTCAGTTGTGAGCGCACTGTGAGCGAATAAAGGTGCCTAGAACAACGATGTCTCCCGCCAAGTTGGAGGGCCCGCTGAGAGGCTTCGCCTTAATGAATGCAGCCCACCTAACACAACTGCCACGCACTTCCATCTCCATGGCAGTTCTCAGCCGCACTCTGCAGGGGCAGTGAAGACGCTCCTGCAGCCTTTTCGATGGGAAGTGTTCGATCATCCACAACACAGCCATAATTGGCTCGTCCTGAGTATCATTTCTGTTCACTTGAAACGCTGGATATGAAGACAACACTTGGGCGCAGGCTACGAGCTATAGACGAGCGTAGAGAAATACCAGAAAGCACAGGCGGTTGCCTTCTAAGACGATGGTGTTGGAAATTTGGTAAGACGCTCCGACGTCGGAGCGGCGACTATGTAGAGAAGAACCTGGAAGGTGTAGCTAAATGTGCAAAGAAAACAGTTTCGATTTTCGCTGTGGTTTCCATTTCGCGACCGATCGTTCCTTACTTTCTGAACAATACTCGTACTATAAATAAGAAACAAAAATCATTCCACTGTGCCACGCATAGAGTATGCCTTGAGGTTAGAGAGTAGTGTACTCGTATTCCGATTAACTGCTACAGTTACACAGCAAAGTAAAAAAGAAAAAAAAACCTTGAACAGGCCGATCTTGCACGACACAGTACTAATAATTTATGCCTATAATTTTCAAATTATGAAAGCTTAAAGAATAGCATTTGCAGTACAACAGTTGGCCCTTGCCATTTCTGGAAGCTGGATGCCTACATTATTATTTATAGATTATTCATTGTCAAGAAATGACTGTCTTTGATTTTACTAGAACTTTTAGCATCATTAAATGCTACGAGAAACATTGTGGCTGTAGCAAACGCCTCATTACGAACAAGAAAATGCAAAGAAAGAAGTCCACATTTTACCTGACGAATGAACTCAAGGGAGGTAAACAGCAAGAACATCTGGAAAAGGAAGAGAATACGGGGACTGAAATCACCTTGAAAGTGGAAGAAGTGCCAAACCAGCCTCTGCAAAGGCAACAAGACCAGTAAAAACTGTGTACTAACTGTGCCACTAACCAGTGTGCGAAAAATGGGCACGTAAAACAGAAATCAGCTGTACTAAGTGCGTCTAGCAGATTCCAGTGACTTGAGTGAAAAATAATACAAACCCATATGAAGAACACACGAGAGAGTAATATATACCAAATATATTAAATGTGTGCAGAAGGCTGTTCAAATAGGTAATAAATGAAAATCTACAGTTTAGGTGATTTGTGTTAGCACTAACAACAGGAAATTTGTGAGATTTTGTTGTTGAAATAAGTAACTATTTATAGTCGTGTTGAATAATTATTGTGATTACTAGAAAAGTGGATTAACAAACACTAAGACAAAGCACTTGTTTGAGTCAAATATGAAAATACACTCCTGGAAAATGAAATAAGAACACCGTTAATTCATTGTCCCAGGAAGGGGAAACTTTATTGACACATTCCTTTGGTCAGATACATCACATGATCACACTGACAGAACCACAGGCACATAGACACAGGCAACAGAGCATGCACAATGTCGGCACTAGTACAGTGTATATCCACCTTTCGCAGCAATGCAGGCTGCTATTTTCCCATGGAGACGATCGTAGAGATGCTGGATGCAGTCCTGTGGAACGGCTTGCCATGCCATTTCCACCTGGTGCCTCAGGTGGACCAGCGTTCGTGCTGGACGTGCAGACCGCGTGAGACGACGCTCCATCCAGTCCCAAACATGCTCAATGGGGGACAGATCCGGAGATCTTGCTGGTCAGGGTAGTTGACTTACACCTTCTAGAGCACGTTGGGTGGCACGGGATACATGCGGACGTGCATTGTCCTGTTGGAACAGCAAGTTCCTTGCCGGTCTAGGAATGGTAGAACGATGGGTTCGATGACGGTTTGGATGTACCGTGCACTATTCAGTGTCCCCTCGACGATCACCAGTGGTGTACGGCCAGTGTAGGAGATCGCTCCCCACACCATGATGCCGGGTGTTGGCCCTGTGTGCCTCGGTCGTATGCAGTCCTGATTGTGGCGCTCACCTGCACGGCGCCAAACACGCATACGACCATCATTGGCACCAAGGCAGAAGCGACTCTCATCGCTGAAGACGACACGTCTCCATTCGTCCCTCCATTCACGCCTGTCGCGACACCACTGGAGGCGGGCTGCACGATGTTGGGGCGTGAGCGGAAGACGGCCTAACGGTGTGCGGGACCGTAGCCCAGCTTCATGGAGACGGTTGCGAATGGTCCTCGCCGATACTCCAGGAGCAACAGTGTCCCTAATTTGCTGGGAAGTGGCGGTGCGGTCCCCTACGGCACTGCGTAGGATCCTACGGTCTTGGCGTGCATCCGTGCGTCGCTGCGGTCCGGTCCCAGGTCGACGGGCACGTGCACCTTCCGCCGACCACTGGCGACAACATCGATGTACTGTGGAGACCTCACGCCCCACGTGTTGAGCAATTCGGCGGTACGTCCACCCGGCCTCCCGCATGCCCACTATACGCCCTCGCTCAAAGTCCGTCAACTGCACATACGGTTCACGTCCACGCTGTCGCGGCATGCTACCAGTGATAAAGACTGCGATGGAGCTCCGTATGCCACGGCAAACTGGCTGACACTGACGGCGGCGGTGCACAAATGCTGCGCAGCTAGCGCCATTCGACGGCCAACACCGCGGTTCCTGGTGTGTCCGCTGTGCCGTGCGTGTGATCATTGCTTGTACAGCCCTCTCGCAGTGTCCGGAGCAAGTATGGTGGGTCTGACACACCGGTGTCAATGTGTTCTTTTTCCATTTCCAGGAGTGTATATTCTGTTGGGTCAAAATGACTCCTTTCCGCCGTTTCGGAATGTGAGAATCTCTGTCGTTCTTGTGTTGAGCAACGATTTTATTTAAGGCTTGACAATACTATCGACGGTGATGGCACGGCTCGGAAATTTCATATCGAAGAGGTAAAAAATAAATATTTTCAAAATTGAAGTAAATGTACGTGATCTCCGCCTTTGAAGGCGCTGTCGCTGGCCAATACGGTGTACTGTTTCGACAATGTTGTTAGTTCTCAGCAGTGGCAGGTCCTACATTGAAGTTTTACAGGTACTGATCGTATGCTTACTGTCACTATTTGTATTTTTTTACGAATATATGTATCAGCAGTGACTTTGTGGGAAATAGTGCTTTACCACAGCACCATTCATTGATTGTCGGTCAGTGGAGCTCTTAGATGACAATTCTTCTTTGTGTATTCTCTACCTCTTACGTCAATAAAACTTCGTAAGGAGTCTAGGTTGAAAAAAGTTGCATCAGACGTCATAACGAATTATATATCCTTAATCAAACTGTAATAACGTTCGAATTCTGTCTGCTTTCGCTATAGCTAGAATCGGATGATTGTTCAGTCACAAATCGCTCCAGACAGCTACTGGCAGGTACCTTCCGGCTGCACAGATTCCTGTGACTGGCTGACGGATGTGTAATGAAACGGTGCCGGACCTTATCAGTTGTTTTCTTATTTCGTAGGTTTAATTCTCTAATACAATGGTCACCTGGGATATTTGAACTCCGATCCACTTATGTCTCCCTGTTCGTTTCAATCAAATACTAGACAAGATAGTATTGGAATAGTGGTGCTTCCATTGGGAGTGAATAAGAGAACTGGAGCGAACTGGCACTCGCAGAATTTACCTTACAAGTTATGGCAACCTCAGGAAAAAGTTCGTCTGATCAGGCGATCTGAGTTATTTTTAATGTATTTCTGGAAAAATCTTGTTCATGATCACAAACAAAAATTCTAAACTTGTGGGTTTATGTGTGTGTTTGTGTCTGAGAAAGAGAGATAGAGAGAGAGACAGAGAAATTATGTATGTTCCGTTATTTACGGATATTTTCTCACCTGTATTTTATGTTAAGGATTATCTACTTGGAGCTGTACCAACAACTCATTAACGTCACGATTTGCTGTTTTCTTTATCATTATGTAACTACTATGCTGTCTGCGAAGACGTAATTCTTTCATTCTTAGTACGTCCCGTGCTATGAAGCTACCCATCTATAGTCGGGTTCGGTGGGTACCTACTGTCAGTTGCACACGTTACTTCAGAAATTAGCACTGTAAAATATTGGAATCTATCGAGAGGGAGTGCCTCTAACAGATGGGCATCCATGAAGATCACACGGGAAACCATACGAAAGGTTTAAAGTAGAAGCACACCTTGTGAGACGTTAGATACTCGTTGGCCAGACGTGTCCGCTGTTGGACCTTGGTTGCCCCTGGTGTTCAGTCAGTTTGTGTGGGCTCATTGGTACTCGTATTGTAGCAGATCTGCTAGAGACTCACCACCGACGATTTTTAGAGGGATTTGATATACCATGTGCCTTAATAGATGTCATGCGCATTTTCTTTGGTTATTCGGCAGGTAATTGTTGTTTCTCTTTTGATATGTGTAGTTAGTATCAGGACAAACAAATGAATTTTACAAGTGACACTCAATGTCAAAAGATAATACCAGGTTTTTTCTTGCTTCTAAAAAAGAAAAAAGTTGTTTTTTATTAGGGGGTCCAAAATATCGGTGGTGAAGCCTTCACCACCAGGATTAGTATACAAGAATCTCTAAAAGCAATCAGGAAAAACATATAAATAAAGTTGCTATATTACCGGGGTTACTCCCCTTCCAGTTCTCCCTTCTTAAAATGAGCTTCCAAATCATCCATCCAGCTGATAAAATAAATTAAAATGAAATTGCATATGTTGTGCTAAATATTCCCAGCGTAACTGTACATTCTGGTGCTCAATCTGTCTAACTCCACGGGAGACACGCCCGGAGTACAAACTAATAAGTAACGTATGTGAGCACTTCGTATTCATGGACAAGAAATCAAAGAGATCCCATTAAACAAAGACACTCAAAATGCAGGATCTTGCCAGGAATTTGGTACGATTGAACCTCATCAACGGCACAACAGGAATTACAGTTGATAACCAACGACACATGATAAAACACAACAGTCTTTTAGAGGTTTTTTGTGTCACGTGTAAATTGTTCGTTTTAGATTTTTGACTCTATGTATCGCAACCTCAAATTGTTCTAATCCATCCAGTTTGTCACTCTTATCATGCATCTACAAAATTATGAGTTCTTTTCCAGTTTTCTGAATGTGCATGGCCACGACCGGCTTTTAGAAGCTATTAACAGATTACTTATTTTAGAGACTCGTGTTTAAAACTTCTGATGATGGGTGTCTTTACACTGTTGAAAGGTGGTTGAACCGACATTTTAACACTAATCTGCTTTGTAACGACTAGCTTATAACGATCGTCCTGATCTATTTTACTACCCATCCATGCGATCTTGTTCCATGGCGATGCTGAATAAAAATCCATTTGAGGAGAACAACAACCGGCTGGCCTGGATGATATCGTATGTATTAATGGAGTTAATAATATTGTCGAATAAATAATGTAATTAACTTGGCGGCGCTGCTACTGACACCACCGGTGGATGGAGCAGCCGATGACGTGGCAATAGTGCTTCGGAAGTCGAAGAATACCGATGGTGCCATTTGAAGAACTTGGACATATAAAAAAAATTGTTAATTAACGGAAATGTATTAGGTTATGTATTGAAATAAAGCGCCAGGCCAGATTCGTCTACTCTTGTAGTTGGATATACTTAACTTGAATCAAGGTAAGCTAGGGATTTAATGACATGGAATCCTATATTAAATGCCTGATAATACAAGGTGTTTCCCTAAGAGGGTGCAAAATGTAACAGGACGTAGAGAATGCTCCAACCAAGGCTTTGAGGTAGGGGAACGAGAAGCCAACTTAAGTAGATATGCAAATATGTACTTGTCTATCGCTTTGTCTAGCATTACTGTTTCCCAGCTTATTTACAAGTAACATGTGTACAATTTTACAATTACTGTGCTTCTTAGAGGCCGTGCGGTTCTAGGCACTAGAGTCTGGAACCGCGCGACCACTACGGTTGCAGGTTCGAAGCCTGCCTCGGGCATGGATGTGTGTGATGTCCCTAGGTTAGTTAGGTTTAAGTAGTTCTACGTTCTAGGGGACTGATGACCTCAGAAGTTAAGTCCCATAGAGCTGAGAGCCATTTGAACCATTTGTGCTTCTTATTTATATGCACATTCTCTATTTCCTGCAAGGAAACAAGGTGGAGGAGCCTGATTACTAGGAAGTATTTGATGGTGGCAGGATTGGAAGGGAAGATATTATTCCATAGCCTACGAGGTCACCTGGCCTGAAACGCCTTGATTATATCCTATTGGGGTACCTAAAGTCACTTATATATAAGACCCCAGTGGATACGGTGATGAAATTAGTTGCCACAACTGTAGGGATATTTGTCAGTGTGCGCCAGAATATTGTTCTCTGATGTCATGCTTGCATTGAAGCTGATGGCCGTCAGTTTCAGCACATTATGTAAACCTCAGTACAGATTTTACGTTCTTTGTGTCAGTGATGGTATTTGCAGTCAACTGTAACTAACGTAAATAAAAAAAAGTACACGGTAGAGTGATTTTATTCCTATCGCCTTAAGCTGGCTTCTCTGGCCCTAGTATCCCTACCTCAGATTGTTCAGTGGAGCATCCACTATGTCCTGTTAAATTTTTGAGTCCTCCTACGGAAGCACGCTGTGTATTGTGTAGATTTTACTTCTTAGTGATTGTGATTTGCAGCTGAATCTTCGGTGATGTTCTGATGGATTCACAAGATGATCTGCGTGTCATTTGGAAGTCAGAATGCATAACAGTTCTTGTAGAGAGGGAGAAATATTTTACTAATGTTTCATTGTGTTTATTCCTTGGAAGTGAGATGTTGTGGTCTTCACCCTGCAAACAGGATTGATGCAGCTCCTCCGTGTCCGCCCCCTCCCCTTCCCCCTCATGCTAAGCCTATGCAAGCCTCTTCAGCTCCGAATAACTACTGCAATTTACAGCCCACTGAATCTGCTTACTTTATTCATCTGTTGATCTGCTTTTGTTATTCCCCTACCCCTCCCAACTACTTTTCTGCACCAGTAAATTGGTGAGCCCTTCATGTGTCAGAATGTGACCTACCAACCAATCCCCTCTTCTAGTCAGGTTGTGCCGTAAATTACTTTTCTCTCCAGTTCTGTTCATTACCTCATTAGTTTTGTGAAGAACTCATCTAACCTTCAGCATTCTTCAGTAGCGCCACACATTAAAAGCTTTTATAAACTGTTTATCGTCCTCGTATCACTTCCACACATGGTTACACTCTATACAGATAGTTTCAGAAATGATATCCTAGCACTTAAATATTCATTCGATGTTAACAAATCTCTCTTCCTCAGAAACGCATTTCTTGCCATTGCGTGTGTATATTTTGTATTCTCTCTGCTTCGGCCATCATCAGTTATTTTACTGCCCAAATAGCAAAACTCATCTACAACTTTAAGTGTCTCGTTTCCTAATCTAATACCTTCGGCAACAGCTAATTTAATTTGACTACATTCCAGTGTACTTTTTTGGTTTTGTTGATGTTCGCCTTGTATTCACCTTTCAAGACACTGTCCATTCCGTTCAACTGCTCTTCCAAGTCCTTTTGCTGTGTCCGACAGAATTTATCGAGAAAAATATGGAATGGGACAACAAGTTGCGTTTCAAGGCAGAATACGGCGCTGCCGCCGGCATCGCCTTTTGAAGACAACAAGTGTCTGGCGCAGTTGTTAGATCGGTTACTGCTGCTACAATGGCGCGTTGTCAAGACTTATCTGAGTTTTAACGTGGTGTTACAGTCGGTACGTGAGCGAAGGAACACAGCATCCCAGAGGTAGCGGTGAAGTGGGGATTTTCCCTCACGACCATTTCACGAGTGTATCGTGAATGTCAGGAATCCGGTAAAACATAAAAAATCCGACATCGTTGCGGCCGGAAAAAGAACCTGCAAGAACAGGACCAATGACGACTGAAGAGAATCGTTCGGTGTGACAGAAGTGCAACCCTTTCCCAGATTGCTGGAGGTTTGAATGTTGGCCCACAAGAAGTATCAGGGTGCGAATCATTCAACGAAACATCATCAGTTAGGGCTTTCGGAGGTGAAGGCCCACTCGTGTATCCTCGATGATTGCACGACACAAAGTTTTACGCCTCGCCTGGGCCCGTCAGCACCGACACTGGACTGTTGATGACTGGAAACATGTTGCCTCATCGGAAGAGTCTCGTTTCACATTGTATCGAGCCTATGGATGTGTACGTTTATGGTGACAACCTCATGAATCTGTATGTCAGCAGGGCACTGTCAAAGGTGGTGGAGACTCTGTAATGGCGTTGGGCGTGTTCAGTTGAGTGATATGGGACCCCTGATACGTCTAGATACGACTCTGATGGGTGACACATACGTAATCACGCTGTCTGATCACCCGCATCCATCACTTCCATTGTGCCTTCAGACGGACTTGGGCAATTCCAGCAGGACAATGTGACACCCCACACGTCCAGAATTGCTACATAGTGGCTCCAGGAAAACTCTCCTGAGTTTAAACACTGTCTCTGGCCACCAAACGCCTCTGACGTGAACGTTTGTGAGCTTATCTGGAATGCCTTGCAACGTGCTGTTCAGGAGAAATCTCCACCCCCTCGTATTATTACGGATTTATGCACAGCCCTGCATGATTCATGGTGTGAGTTCCCTCCAGCACTACTTCAGACATTAGTCGAGTCCATGCCACGTCTTGTTGCGACTCTTCTGCGTGCTCGTGGGAGCCCTAAATGATATTAGGCAAGTCTACCTGTTTCTTTGGCTCTCTAGAGTAAACAGCTTATTGCTCCCTATGTTTTACCCTTGTTACCTTCAGAATTTCAAAGAGAGTATTCCAGTGGACAAGCTTTCTCTAAGTCTATAAATGTTATAAATTAAGTTTGCTTTTCCTTAACCTATCTTCTACAATACATAATACGGTTGGTATGGTGCGCGTCTTCGTGCATTTCTCTGGAATCCAAACTGATCTGCTCCGAGGTGGGCTTCAACCAGTTTTTCCATTCTTCTGTAAAAAGTTCGTATTAGTGTTTTGCAGTTATGACTCATTAAACCGATAGTTGGATAATATTCACACATTTCAGCACCTGCTCTCTTTGGATTTGAAATTGCTTCATTCGTCTTGAACTAGAGGGTAATCTGCCTCTCTCATAAATATTGCGCAACAGATACAAGAGTTTTGCCATCGCTGGCTCTCTTACGGATATGTTTGACGGAGTATTGCCTACTCACGGGGACTTGTTTCGTCTTAGGTCTTTCAATGCTTTCAAACTTTTCTTTATGTACACGGGCTATTCTACAGAATTTGTGAACTACACAGCAATAGGAGAAGTCACGATTTTCTCTGTAGTGTGAACTGTGAAGTCAGGTACGTTTAATTATTTTCAGGCTGAATAGCTACTTAATGATAACTAATACTCGGGGATTTGATTCAGGCACCTCATGTGTGCCATCTCCCTGGGTTCACAGCGCGAACTCGACGCACTCAGGATCTCATGGGCCACTTGGTGAACTTGGTATTTGCAACACGAAGATAGTTAGTGCCCCTAAGCAGTAGATCCGCCACAACTTCCAGTATTTGTTGTTAACATTAGCTGAAGACGATTTTTACAGGTATCGAGGAACAGTCAAGTTCACAATGTAGTGAACTCTCGGTGGTAACCATTTTAGAGGGATGACGGAGGCTTCAGGTTCAAGTACACATGTGTTTCAGTAGGATGATGAGGCTTTCGCAGAATAGACCAACGTGAAAACGACAACAGCTAATTTATGAGAGGCAGCTGCGATATATGCATAATTTTTCTCCTGTTTTCTTTTGCCTTAGCGGTAGGAAGTTTCTTTGTTGTTTTGGAGATGTGACAGTAGGATGTTTTGGCTGTTAATGGACCAAATGGAATGTCTTTTGTGAGATACTTTCAGAAGAGAGAATTCCAGACAAAATAATTAATCTCGAGTGTTAAAGAAAAGAGCCACATCCTGTCCTGTCACTGGCAACGGGTTCAGCGGTTTATCGTCTGAGGAATTCCTCTCACGGAAGCCCGGCGACTGATGGTGACGCTCCAAGGAGCTCATCACATCCGGCACTCCGCAGAGCGGCGAAGGACCAGCCAGCGCCGGAGAGCTCCGGAGGAATCCTCTCCGGTGGTAACGAGTGTTTTGATGCAGGTCATTTACTTGCGAATGTAAAGAGGGAAAGGCGGAGGAAACGCGGAGGAGCGGGAGCCTCCCTGGAGGAGCTGGAGCAGAGGAGAGGAGGGCGCCAACCGGGATTGTGTGCGGGATTTTCCAATTTCACACGCGCTGCACGCGCCCGCTAGCGACCTGACCGCACGGCGCTGCGCTACGCAGCGCCACGCAGCGCCTCCCACACAAATTTCCCTGTACTCCAAGAGCGCCCGCCCTTCAGCGCCCCCTCCCACCGCCAGCAAACAATCGATCAACACACTTGCCCCGCGCAGGCACGCACCGTGCGTGTGCTCACTCACTGTGAGCTATATTTCCTCTCGTCCTCACAAGTCATCTGCCCCCACCTCGCAGGCCGGCGTGGGTCGCACTCGTTGCTACTGCCTTGCAGCAGCGCTACTCTGTCGCTGTAGGAGTGCTCTTGATTGGCCCACGTGTACAAAGTATCTGACACATCGTTCGTACCTGTCGCTCCCGTCATGTGTTATATCTGCTTGCTACTACTCTTCCTCTTATTCTTGCGTTACGGCCTCTGTAGGACCACAGGTAGCCCCTTCGTGGACTGCATTTTCCTCTTCTTCTCCTAGAACGTCTTCATTCTTTCTCTTCTTCTCTCCCACTCTTCTTCCGAGATCTTCAGTTTCCGTATCTCCTGGCGGCTCCACTGGTGACATTCTAATCTTTTCTGTATTCTTGACTGTCACTGATCTCCAGCATATTTGTCGGTGTATATTTGTTCCTCCTATTTTCGTTTCCTTCGACCTTGATCCCCAATTCCAACCAGTCCTTCCGAAGTTCAACAATCCACTTGGTTCATGTATTTCCCCTTGTCGTCCCTGTTGTTTCCCACACTCTCTTCGTCATTCTGTCCATACTCATCCTAACTACATGCCCAGCAAACCTTGCCCTTTTGAGTCTGATTTCCCCGGATATTGTTCTCATGTTTCGGTACAATTCTTCCCTAGGTCTTCGCATCCACCTCTCTCCACCTCTTTTGGAACCTAGTATTTTTCTCAGTATTTTCCTCTCTTCTTTCTCTAGTTGCTCTGCCCCATTTCTTCCTAGTGTCAAGGCCTCAGCAGCATATAATACTGCATTCCTCACTGTTGCCTTGTAGTGGCTTATCTTTGCCTCTGTGGAAATATTCTTTTTATTGTATACCTCCCTCGTCATGCAGAAGGCTGACCTCATCTTCTTTATCCTCTCCGTTATTCCCTCCTTGCTCCTGTTCCTTCCTGTTATAAATTCTCCCAGGTATTTAAATTTGTCCACCATTTGCACAGTGCCTTCCGGTGTTTCCCAGTTTGCAGTGGTGTTTAATGTCTTTGTCGTTATAGTCGATCCTCAGTCCCACCTTTCTGGCAACCTTACTTAAGTTGTCGAGTTGTGTCTTTGCGTCTTCTTCCATCTCATTTACTATTGCTATGTCATCTGCAAAGGCTAGGCAGTCCACTTGAGCCCTGTTGTCCTTTTTGTTCCCCACATGGGTCTTTGGTATTCCCATTTCCTCGTTTATTGCTCTCCAGTGCCTGATCACTTCGTCCAATGCTATATTGAAAACAATGGTGACATTCCATCTCCCTGTTTAACACCAGTCTTGACCTCAAATTCTTCTGACAGTGCTCCTGCGAATCTCACCCTTGCTTTTGTGTCTGTCAGAATTTCTTTTACGAGTTCTTGTGTATTTCCATCAAGTCCTCTGTTCTTCAGGATCCTAACAAGAGTCTGTCTGTCGACGGAGTCATATGCCTTTGTGAAGTCCACGAAGGTTATTACTGTCTCTTTGTTTTTTAAGGCTCTGTGTTCTATCAGTTGCTTCAGGATAAATATCTGTTCTACACAACCTCTTCCCTTCCTGAATCCCGCTTGGTAGTCGCCAACTGTACTTTCTACCTGTTCTTCTACTCTCTTGAGCAATAGTTTTGACAGCACTACTCTATCTGATCAAAGGTATATGGACACCTATCAGTGGTCATCAACATGGGCTGTGTCCACCATTCACCTTTATAACGGCTGGAACTCTGCTGGGGACACTTTAAGTGAGGTGTCTGAATGTTTTCGGAGGAATGGCAGCCCCTCTTCCTCGATAGTCGTAACTAGTGAAGGAAGTCATGATGGACGGCGGAGCCTGGAGCGAAGCGTATGTTCTAACTCAATGTGTTTCATTGAGTCCTGGCAGCTTTAGAAGGGTTGAAAAGTCGTGATGTATTTCTATGCAGGTGACATCCAGTGACTTGATCACCTTCAAAATCAATGACTTCCCAAGACCGACACATTCTTTTGTTACTGCTTCCCTACTGGCAACGTAATCCTCTCATATTTGCGGCCGCACCTCTCACGACATTTAGTCGTCAGCTACAGGTTTCCTGTAGGTCTCTGGATACTTTCGATCAGATAGTGCATGTGACCGCGAAACGGCAACGGCAGTAACGCAATACAAAATTCATTTAGCACCACAACGAACTGTGACAACCGCCACTTCATCGACTGAGTTGAATTCCGTTTCCTATAGTTCGATCAAGTGCACGTTTGGATTTGGATATGGAGAAAGGACTCATTAGCATAGTGGAAATTCTCCAGCCAAAATGGCGACTGTTCACACCACCCATACCTAATACGTTTGGTTGATTGGACGTTTCCTATACTATTGCCTTAACAATATAAGTCTGACTGAGAAAGCAATTCACGTTTTCTCACACAGCTAAAAACAATATTGCTGGTGGAACATCATACTAGATGTTAAAAATACCGCTTCAGCTGTAAGGTTCTTTCTGTATTCTAATGCTTATACCCCGACAGGGTTCAGGCTCTTACATGTCCATCATCATGTCTGATACTGAAAATAAGAAAGAGACCGAAGCTCATAATAACTTTTACAGGTCCGCCGCTCGTGGTCTCGCGGTAGCGTTCTCGCTTCCCGAGCACGGGGTCTCGGGTTCGATTCCCGGCGGGGTCAGGGATTTTCACCTGCCTCGAGATGACTGGGTGTTTGTGTTGTCCTCATCATTTCATCATCATCCAGGAAAGTGGCGAAATTGGACTGAGCACAGATTGGGTAATTGTACGGGCGCTGATAACCACGCAGTTGAGCGCCCCACAAACCAAACATCATCATCAACTTTTACATGCAATAATACATATGAGAAAACAAAACACTAGTTTCTTACAACACATTGTCGCAGATGAAGCTGAGTAGCAGCATAGTGTAGTGCTTGTGATACCAAAGTATTGCATGGAGCGTCGTGAGTTCAAAACTTCCCTGGACTGTACAATTTTAATTTCTGTATTCCTTTCGAGTACGTTTTAGAAGTATCAAAAAATGTCACGAATCATTGTACTGGAATGTTTTGTAGCAGTATATATACTGTATGTGTTCTGGCTGGAGGCAGTTCGCTCCGCACTCTTGTATATGCAAGTGCTGAATAAGCCTTCGTTAAGTTTACTTAGTGTTTGACATTCATCTAATTACACCTTCTACGTGACATTATTAGAAAACAGCAGTCAGGCTAGGTGCTGTAAAAACTAAGTCAATGCAAAGCGACATCAGGCAATACAACCAACGATTGCCTGGGTAAAGAAATATGCACCTAACACCAGGACACTTCTGCCGTGTGGTGCGACCTCAGTGCCACTTCGGACGAGTGTGGGAAGCGGTGTATCATCAGCAAGCGCAGAGCACAGAGTAGCGTACACGAAGGAAGAAGCAAACTGGTAAATTAGATGTGCAAAAGTACTGCCATCTATTGACGAGATAGAACAATGCGGTACCAACTAGCACTGCAGTAGTAGGGTAGGGAGGCTTGCTGGTGCAGT
Source organism: Schistocerca cancellata (assembly GCF_023864275.1). Lineage (NCBI taxonomy): Eukaryota > Metazoa > Arthropoda > Insecta > Orthoptera > Acrididae > Schistocerca > Schistocerca cancellata. The sequence goes on from NC_064632.1 coordinate 77,641,276, forward strand.
GCGAATTCTTGACATATGTAGCCAAGATGGCGGTGATGACGTCATCCAAGATGGCGGCCTGTAGACTTGGCAACAGTGCATGATGTCATCCAAGACGGCGGCCATAACGACAGCTGATGACGAGAGTACCGTTATTCAAGATGGCAGCTATTGGTGGGAAAGTGCCATGCCCCTGCCATGCCCCCTGGTAAGAAGTTTGAGTTTTGGCTGGAAACTGAATTATGTGCCTCTATGTGTCACCTGGCAGTCCTCCACACCGCCTTGCTTACTTTTTGCATGATTGCACATGTCTTCGAAAATAAGTGGAAATTACGAATTTTGGAGGGAATTTTGCAATTTGTTTAAATTTATTAAAAATTTGTTTAAATTTATTAAAAATTTGTTTAAATTTATTATCTACCTACATTAGTGGCTCAGTGTGTTGTTACAACCACAACTACTCATAAGAATTGTTTGTCCGCCTTAGGCAGTGCAGCGGCGTGGACGTCTTGTTAACGCACCTGCCATGTTAGAACATGTGCAGTGTTGTTGTGTACCTCAGCCATCTTCGTGCACTAAACTTACATAGAAGAAGAGTGGACTATCTGTCTCGAAAAGCGACACTGATGTTCAGTTTCTCGAACCAGTATGCACGACCAAAGGCATTGGAAATCCAGGAGTTACTTGGAGACAAAGTCCAGACTCATTTCAATGATCCCGTCAGCAATCATCTTTCAGTCGTGAGCAGTGTGGTGTACTAGCTGGCTAGGGACAGGATTCTCAGTGGGATGTGACATTCCAATATAAATATAAGTAATGTGCAGGTGGAACATGTGGGGCTCTGATAGAAGATGATCCATGTATTTGAATTACCATCTGAGCTCCCCGCCATGATGGTGTTACTGTGGATCAAAAATTGGCACACTCCATCACGTAACTAGTTCTAAATGAGGTGTGACAGGTCCGCATCTAATTTTCCAAACACGTCACGTCCCATTTGTACATTGATAGCTCCCACACCATCTTCATCTATAATGGTCAAACGAAGATGTATTTGGGATGCGTACAAGAATGTCATGTACGTTCCAGCTGCCTGTAACATCAAATTACTCAGTTACTACCAGGAGAGGAGCAGGTGTTTACCGGTCCACAGCTCGTGGTCTACTGGTTAGGAATGGTGCCTTTCGTTTACATGGTTCCGGGTTCCATTTCCTGCCGAGTAAGGGATTCCCTCAGCCTCGGGCTGGATGTTTGTGTTGTCTTCATATTTTCATCAGCATTTGAGAGGGGAGTGTGCAACGATTTAGACTTTTTTACGGGCGTTGATAACCTTGTCATTGAGCACCCACAAACCAAAATCACTGTAATCACCATATGGTGACAACATCAATGGCGCTCCCATTGATGTACTTCCAGGCTCTTCAAGTCAACCACCACCCATCAACCACGGCATTTTTACCTGGACCATCGTCACCTCTGGAACAGCAGCAGGATGATACAAAAGTTACAAAGAAGTCCACTGCGCCCCTCACGCTACCCCTTCGACACGCGACGATGCGGTGACAAAGTCGATGAGAATGAAAGCTGAATTTAAGTCTCCCAAAACTCTTTCAAAATTCTGATTCTAGCATTGGATCCCGTTGTCTTCCCTACCGACTTCTGCTTCTTCTTCTATCATGTCATCTGGCAAATCCTCCCCCTGGACCTATATGCACTGGTAAACGGAGAGGGCGGACGCGATTTTGTATGGAAGAGGTAGCGCCGTTATTTGAAGGCCGCTACGACAATGTTATCCTCGAATGTGGCTTCACCTGTACCGTAACCTCGAACTACCAAACTCCACATTTCACCGCAAGCTCAGAATTGAACCAACTAGTAAACGAACTGCACCTCATAATTACTTCACAGACACATGGCGAGCAGCCAGTATGCATTTATGCCACCGGCCCCTCGGTGAGGAACCTTGATCGTTCTTACGTCGACCCTAGATTTATGGCGGCGACGCTTGATGCAGAGACATGGCCGACTGCATTCTCTCACAACGTCGCATCTGTCAGCATGTTGTCCTTACTGCGGCACAAGTTGTGGCATGGACGAGTCGTATGGAAACTGAATGTGGCACCTAGCAAGTAATCAGAGCGCCGGCGGCTGACAACGGAGAAATGCAGGAAATACGAGCTGCACCTATCGTCATATCCGTCCACGCTTGGATGATGGCTCGAATGAGCCAAGCCCGCCTTCCATCGCACGCTGATACAACACGGCCGCGAAACGATGCATTGGCATCGCTGAACAGTGGAGTACTACTTGGTGCTGCTACGAGGTATACCTCCCCTACGCTCCTCCGCAACGCCGACAGCTACGCGTCAGGTGGAATCATTGCGGATCAATGTGACCATCAAACGCTCAAACCGCGCCGACGAGAGGCCACACTTCAAACGTGCATGTTGTCAGGGGTGGATCGGAGGCGGAACCCCCTCCACTCAGCATACGGCACACGGAAAACAGTGATGCCGGAGAACGATGGTACACGCTCTCGGCGTGCCAGACTGCCGAAACGTGACAGCGCCTTAAGATATTACAGAAGCCTTTGTGGAACACTGCTGGCGGTTCTACGAAGCAGGAGATCATGAAGCCTCGGCGACTGACGTTCTCTCTTCGCTGACTACGGTTCTCGATGGAGAGACTGCGACGACTCTATTAGACTTGATCACCATCAATGACACTGAAGACATCCTTCTCAAAGGGGCTACCAGCAAGTCACCAGGCGCGGGTAGTTTCCAGCTAGACTTGAACCGCGCATTCAGAGGCCTTATGGCTTGTTGCTCGTTAACTAGTACCAGGAACTGATGACACCCGGCGTCCCCGTATCATCTGAATCCATCGAAAGCCTTCTTCTCCCGATTATCAAGCCGTGGGACGGCAGGAGCGAACATTATCGGCATCTCATCATGCTTAACTGTGACCATTTAACTGGATTCAAGCCACCTGCATTCGATGCGGCTTGCGACTAGTTGACCCCTTGGGTTAAAAATGCCTGACAGGTAAGAATATTATACAGACGGCCCTTGGAGATTAAAGGGTCATCATCGGCCTGGCAGAGGTTTCTCACCCTAGTGGCGCTTTGGCGTCGGTGGACTTCGCCCACACCTTCGATACGGTGAATCGTGACTACCTCGAGGCGATGCTGTAGCGAATGGTTTTTTCCATTTACATTGTCATGGGTCTACTCCGAGGTACTACGTAGTGAGTGATGGGCAATGGATGAGTGGCAGACTCGATTACTTTATCCTGATCAGTATGGCAGGGATTCCAGCTATCGATGATTCTGCATGTCTTCACCCTCGAGCCATTTTATGGATTGCGAAGCTGGCTGAAGAGAATTACGTTGAGAGGTCATGCCTTAATGTACTGATCGTACGCAAACGCCCTTACGTTCTTGGCGAGAAAACTTCACGAAGCGCAAGGGATGTTCGACTGGATTGCCAAATACGGAACTGCTGCCGGCATCCCTATAATTTTGATTAAATCCAGGGCAATAGTGACAGGCAGAGGTCTCCCAGAGAGGAGTGTGGCCCGTCCACATTACAAGACACCTTTAAATGTTTGTGGGTTGTTTTAACACCCAATGTCAGACGCACGGCGGTGTTTAGTTGTAACCAAATTCTTCGAGGGATTCGCGGGAGCGCCGGGGCAGTCTACTCCGGACGTTAAACGTGATTAAAAGAGTTGCTTACGTCACTGTTCACCTCGCGTCCGGAACACCACACTTGGATACCATTTTACCGGTATAGAAGACGATGGCGTACAGGTTAACGGCGGTCCTTAGCTACTTCGTGAGAACAAGTTTGACACTAAAAATTCGATACAATGCACTCACTTACCCATCAGCGACGGCTACCTAGGTCTCGTCAAAGTTCAGGTATGAGTGGTGGCCCTGCATTACAGTAATACAGCTGTGGATCCTCCTGTTCAGGCTACCGCTCAGTGCAGTATCCCATATATTCTCGTCGCTTTCTCACATCGAGACTTGTTTCTTGATTACAGTTACATCCGCAACGATCTCCCGTGCACCAGGGTGCCTAGGCCCGTGATGATGAGAGGACGTACGAGGGCAGTTCAATAAGTAATGCAACACTTTTTTTTTCTCGGCCAATTTTGGTTGAAAAAACCGGAAATTTCTTGTGGAATATTTTCAAACATTCCCGCTTCGTCTCGTATAGTTTCATTGACTTCCGACAGGTGGTAGCGCTGTACGGAGCTGTTAAAGTGGCGTCTGTAACGGATGTGCGTTGCAAACAACGGGCAGTGATCGAGTTTCTTTTGGCGGAAAACCAGGGCATCTCAGATATTCATAGGCGCTTGCAGAATGTCTACGGTGATCTGGCAGTGGACAAAAGCACGGTGAGTCGTTGGGCAAAGCGTGTGTCATCATCGCCGCAAGGTCAAGCGAGACTGTCTGATCTCCCGCGTGCGGGCCGGCCGTGCACAGCTGTGACTCCTGCATTGGCGGAGCGTGCGAACACACTCGTTCGAGATGATCGACGGATCACCATCAAACAACTCAGTGCCCAACTTGACATCTCTGTTGGTAGTGCTGTCACAATTGTTCACCAGTTGGGATATTCAAAGGTTTGTTCCCGCTGGGTCCCTCGTTGTCTAACCGAACACCATAAAGAGCAAAGGAGAACCATCTGTGCGGAATTGCTTGCTCGTCATGTGGCTGAGGGTGACAATTTCTTGTGAAAGACTGTTACAGGCGATGAAACATGGGTTCATCACTTCGAACCTGAAACAAAACGGCAATCAATGGAGTGGCGCCACACCCACTCCCCTACCAAGAAAAAGTTTAAATCCATACCCTCAGCCGGTAAAGTCATGGTTACAGTCTTCTGGGACGCTGAAGGGGTTATTCTGTTCGATGTCCTTCCCCATGGTCAAACGATCAACTCTGAAGTGTATTGTGCTACTCTTCAGAAATTGAAGAAACGACTTCAGCGTGTTCGTAGGCACAAAAATCTGAACGAACTTCTCCTTCTTCATGACAACGCAAGACCTCACACAAGTCTTCGCACCCGAGAGGAGCTCACAAAACTTCAGTGGACTGTTCTTCCTCATGCACCCTACAGTCCAGATCTCGCACCGTCGGATTTCCATAAGTTTGGCCCAATGAAGGACGCAATCCGCGGGAGGCACTACGCGGATGATGAAGAAGTTATTGATGCAGTACGACGTTGGCTCCGACATCGACCAGTGGAATGGTACTGTGCAGGCATACAGGCCCTCATTTCAAGGTGGCGTAAGGCCATAGCATTGAATGGAGATTACGTTGAAAAATAGTGTTGTGTAGCTAAAAGATTGGGGAATAACCTGGTGTATTTCAATGCTGAATAAAACAACCCCTGTTTCAGAAAAAAAATGTGTTGCATTACTTATTGAACTGCCCTCGTAATTGGAATGTGATGGAACATCAATCTACTACAGCTTGGGCCGTGGTGTGATGTACAAAGCCCACCACCATCTCGACACAAACGCCACGACGACCTAGCAAACCGAAAACATATGATGCTGTGGCGATTCCATGCCATTAGATGGCTGACTGTCCACTCTCTCGACAGAGTCGTCTACCTATTAACGGGTGCACATCGCTAGGAAAGCAGATCTGAAGAGTTGTGGCAGTTGATCAGGAAAATGCTGTAAGTAAGCTGTTTAGGTTTTTATATTGGTAACGCCACGTAGCGCTCTGTATGAAAATCACTGGCTGTGCTGTGTGCAGTCTGTGGCTGGTTTGCATTGTTGTTGGCTATTGTGGTGTTGTGCAGTTGGAGGTGAGCCGCCAGCAGTGGTCGATGTGGGGAGAGATATGGCGGAACTGTGAGAGCGGACGATCTAGACGTGTGTCCGCCAGAAAGAGTACATTAGTAAGAATGGTGAAACGTCCCCTTAGAACAATTGTACACGACTGTGCTTAAACTGACACACAATATTTTTTAGCGCAACGCAATCTGACTCAAAAAATCCCTACAAAAGAATGGGCCTGACTAACATTAACCTATACCTTTCACAAATCACTTACCTCACAAAAATCTTCATTACTCGAACTACTGCAATACAGCGAGCGCCACTACTGCCAGCTAAATAAAAGATTCAAACTACGGAAGGCACTAACTACTGATAGGGATAGTTAGCAAATGAAAGATATTAATAGAGAACAAACAATGTATTTACCTTAATAGTCATAATACATATATAGCAGTTCATGACAAATTACAAAACTTCGCCATCTCTCTCCCCACATCCACCACTGCTGGCGGCTCACCTCCAACTGCGCAACTCTACGCGCTGTTAACATCCAGCTGCCCCTCTACAATGGCAGACAACAATGCAAACTAGCCACAGACTGCACACAGCACAGCCAGTGATTTTGATACAGAGCGCTACGTAACATTGCCAATAAGAAAACATAAACAGCCTACTTACATAAAGAAAACATAAACAGCCTACTTACATAGTCCCCATGCTCCCCACAAAAAATTTTACAAATTTTTTTGGCCAGTGGCCAGTAATGATTTGATAAAATTTTTTATAATTACACTAACAAAGATATCCAATGCACACACTTATATATACAATGTTGGTCAAAAGCTAAAATTTTCTCACAGTCCATAAAGACAGTCCTGATCATTCATCATAATAGTAATTACAGTTTTTTTTGTACAAAGTCTCATTAGTAATAAAAAATTGCACACAGAAGTAGTGGATTTCCATGCAGTCTTGAAGAAGTAGTGTTGTCCTTCCAACAGAAAGACAGTGCTGACTCTTGACATGCTGACAGGTACTGGGCCACAATGGAGCAAACCCACAGCAGAGTCAGTCGAAGTTGATGAATATTGGTAGGTAGGTCATCACAGAGTAGACCCACTGTAGTCCTGGTAGAGTTTGTGGTATTGGTGGGCCACCAGAGGTGCAGACCCACTGCAGTTCTTGTAGAAATTGTGGACAGGCCCACTGTAGTCCTGGTAGAGAGTATGGTATAGGTGAGTCAGCAAAGGTGTAGACCCACTGTACTCCTTGTAGAAATAATGGTATTGTTGGGTCATCAAAGATGCAGACCCGCTGTAGTCCTTGTAGAGATGGCTAGCAGCCATCTGTTGTGACTGTGCGGGTGCACAATCACCATTGAAGAGTCTTGCAGTTAATATAGCAAGTCCATAACCACCACTTGTGCACTCACAAAGTTTTTGGAATTGTCCTTAAAACCAGCAATGCTGTTATCCAGTCCCTTGCTGAATTATCAACACACGTGCAAACACTAACAGTCCCTACTTCTCACATATTGTCCATATACTATGACCAACAGAAACGTGTGCAGTGAAATGGAACTTACAAGTTACTTAATTTGATTAACTGGTGTCAATTACAATATTATAACATGAGAATACAATTACAAAGGTACAAAATACATCATTAAAAACATAACAATACAGATAACATTTGTAGTGCAAGCTTTACAACAGAATAGAAATAAACATATACATCAGTGTTACAGGAATTATGACATGAGTACAAAAATAAAAGATCAGAATCACTTTTGAAACATCAACTTCACACATGAGCATTAAAACAAAACAGAATAAATAATTTCTAAGCATCTTTACAAAGAAAATAACAGAGTATTAGAAAAATTCTACAACATAGCTCTCATCAGCTAAACACATAAAGACAGGAAAAACACAAATTAACAAGGGTACAGAAACATATAGAGGGATGACACAAAAGGAAATGACAGGGTTTGTTTTACTACAGTATTTTGCATGGATATCTTCCTTTGTTCATCATTATTCCCAAAAGTCCTAATTAAGCCTGCCTTCTGGATTCTGTTCACATCCTCTGTCAAAAACAGTTTTTCTCCACTGTACAGTATCCTTTTTTTTTTTGCCCAAACCATTTTCATATAGCTTCTTAATACATTTCTTCCAAGTCATCATAGTTAGTTTCTTATATAGTCTACCCCTTCTTAAGCTAACTTAAATCTACTGAGCTCAGATGCTAAATTAAGGGACGAGGCAATGCAGCAGCACATAACAAATTAACACAAACAGCAACGCAAAAAAAAAAAATGGAAAATTGCAAAGCAAGCTACAGTAAATCTAAATTACCAAGCAATGCAACATTACAAATAATATGAGCCAATGTGCAGCAACAATAAAAATAAATCAATAGTAAAACTGGCTTAACAGAATAATACAAAGTCAAATTCAATAACACTATGCCTGGCAAACAGCAGCAACTTACACCTAAACATCACATAGCTCAAGCAGGAAAAAATATTACAGTAAAAACAACAATGCAGAAAAGGGAAATGTCTATTCACATCTTAATGTCTATGTAATTAACGTGGTGCACCACAACAACTTATTGTAAAAAGAAATATTACCATGTACTTGAAAAGAATATTATGTGTCCAGTTACTGTTACTAGTCCCTTCTTATTGTTCTTTCCTTTCCAAGTGCTCCTTTTTTAAAGAATGTGGATTACATAATTATTATTTAATAGATCTGTTGACAGAAAGTGTTCACATTAGCAAATGCATTTTATTTTATAAAAGCAATGCTGCAACACAGCTGGAAACCAGATATCAAATGAAATAAGCAATTACGCAAACCAAAGCATAAAAATATCATTCAATAGTCATGTGACATTTCATAAGTTAGTAGAAATTCTCTCAACTCTCGTAGAAAGACGCTTGTCGTAATCAGGTGTGCAGATGTAAAAATATTTCTCGTCATTTCATTAGGCATTTCAGTAAATATCATAAATTACGCGCTCCACAGTATGCTTTCAACAAGGAAATGTCAATTGCGAGGGTTACTGGCCTCCCCTTTGTTTTTTTGTACCTGTGCCTCTGAGAAGGCCCTCTCTAATGGCCTTATTTTCCCGGTGTCTGACACAGCTGCGTGCCCACGACGCATTACGTACAGGTGGTCACTTAACTTTCTTACGGAAATATTTACGACAGCAGTTTCCGCTACAGTGACAGTCTCATATAAAAATTTCACAGGTCGAGAATTTACGTTGCAAATGTGTAGAAACAAAATCCTATGAATATAACAGTGTCCAAAAAAATTTTCGCCGGCATTGTGTTACATTCACACATTTACACACATTTCATAACTCTTAAAGTACGATTCTTGGTTTCCAACATCCTTTTTCACAAGTCAAGAGTCCCTAATTTCTATTCATTATTCATATACATATAAACACGTAATCACATTCCTCATATATGGTAGCATCATCTTACTGACATAAACATACCTCAACAGCATAATACACATCGTCGTTGTAAAAATAACATCATAACACCTCAGTCAAATCTAAAAAAAGTCGTAGCTTTCTGCAATAATTTCAAACCATAAAAAATATTCTCTGCTCATTTCAATAGTGTCATCTGCCTCAAACGTACTTTAAAAATCATGATCTCACACCAAATACATCATTCAAAGCTCTCATTGTATCACAATGGTTCCGAAAAAATATGAAGAGTTCACACAGTACAGACAAAATACAATTTCGTAAGTGTGAAGTTATCCAACGGTGTAATTACGTAAACATGTGTCACTGACGTAGTAAAAAACATGTTTATCTCTCAGTTAAATGATCAGATAGCTGTGTAATTTATGTATTAGAGAAATATGGTACCGATGTGTAAAGTTGTATAAGCAAATACCATATTAGCTAGGGTTCCTTGTGCTTGCCAAACACATGGTACACAAAGTAGGCATGTACCCCCCTGAGGATTATTGTAATTATACCCTCAGGTGTTACAGATTACAAGAATGGAATGAAATGTATTATGGAAAACCTTTGTATCATTGTATTTTAAATATCTTTGAAAATAAATGTTTTTAGTACAAAATTAATCACTCAAATACGTGTCCTGTAGCGCTAAATATGCGTCTTGCTGTAAGATAATCTCTGTGGAAGTGTCGTAGTTATCGTCCTCCAAAAGCTAAGTTCTGCAGAAGTCAATGTACTGACCTCATGACAAACAAAGTGAAATGCTTTGCGTATAGATATCATACTTATTACGCTTATTGCCGTGATGAAGAAAGCACTGTGCTGTAACGTATTGTTGTCCTACGGAAAAGGCTGTCTCCTTGTAGCCATACCACAAAAGTCACCACTAAAACAAGTCTCACTTTATAGAAGAATTCAGAAAAAACTGTGCAGATATAAAACAAATACACCGCAAAAGCAACATTTTAAATTGTCACTCATTAGTAACGTCGTGATATAATCGTGTAGCTGTCACATAAACTAACCACTGTGTCATCTGGTATCTCTCAGAAAGTACTTTAATTCAGAATGTATTTTCAAGTAAACCAAAATGTTGCATTAAAATCTCATTAGCAGTACAGGTAAATGTTCTGAGTATGTGAGCCTTATAGTCGTTACGTAATCGTGCAACTAACAAGCAAGAATGTACACACACAATAACACTGTGTCGTCTCTTCGCAAAAACAATGCATTCGTAATTTCTGTTTAAATAAGTTCTCTTGTTTCTTGACTGGATATTTAACTTCAAACATTGTTGCATGGTAACAGTTTCTAAAGCATACTAGCAACGTAAAGTGAAACGTTTTATGGTAAAGACAAAGTTAAAAGCAGATTATCTTTCAATAAACGGTTTTACATGTGAAATGTGGTGTAAACCTTTACTCTTCCTAGTACGCAGAGTTTCGACTTGAATGCAATTATCATGCGGTATTCGTCCGTAAAGAATTTTCTCAAGGTTAGCGTCTATGTTATTTTTCCCTGAGCCAGCGGGCGCACGCGGCAGCCTGCGGTGCGAGTCATTGTCTGTTCCTTTGTTGGCGCGCGGTGTTATTGGAATTAGGAGACCTAAGTTCTACAAATTCGCCTTGCCGAGAGGGCCCAGCTGTGTTTAAATCCCGCCAGTTCTGATGAAATTCACGTCTGTCGTCTTGTCGGTAGTTTCCATTGTTTCTTTCCTGTCGGTCACGTGGTGGGGAATTTCTCCCTGAATCGTAACTCCGCGCTGGACCGTTGCATCTGAAGCTATTCTGTCTCCCGTGATAATAATTGTTCTGGTTGCCAAATTGTCTGTTTCTATGAGTGTCTCTGTCATATTCATTACTACGGAAATGCGATCTCTCTATGTAACTATTACTCTGCCAGTGGTTGTCATACGGGTGGTGTCTCTTTTGGTCACGATTTACGTTGTAAGAATAGAATTGTTGTGTCCAGTTATTGTTTCTGTCGTCACGGAATTGTGACGGATGTGACCTGTAGTGATTGTTTTCCTGTTTTTGCATCCCGCGACTGTCTATGTCAATTTCTAATTCTTGTAAGAGTCCCTGAAAAGCTTCAATGTCGTATTTGCAACGTCCTGCTAAAATAATATGTCATAAATGTTCAGGCAGTTTGATTAAGCAAATGTGGATGAGTTCTGAGGGGCTGTATGGGTTTGAAAGATACTGATTCTTATGCAACATGGCTTCAAAATATTTCCTAATGTAAGTAGGCTGTTTATGTTTTCTTTATGTAAGTTTGCTGTTTATGTTTTCTTATTGGCAATGCCACGTAGCGCTCTGTATGAAAATCACTGGCTGTGCTGTGTGCAGTCTGTGGCTAGTTTGCATTGTTGTCTGCCATTGTTGTCATGAACTGCTATAGCTGGATGTGAACAGTGCGTAGCGTTGCGCAGTTGGAGGGGAGCCGCCAGCAGTGGTGGATGTGAGGACAGAGATGGCGGAGTTTGAAATTTGTAAAAATTGATGTCATGAGCTGCTGTATATATTATGACTATTGATGACTATTAAGGTAAATACAGTGTTTGTTCTCTATTAAAATCTTTCATTTGCTAACTATCCCTATCAGTAGTTAGTGCCTTCAGTAGTTTGAATCTTTTATTTAGCTGGCAGTAGTGGCACTCGCCGTATTGCCGTAGTTCCAGTAACGAAGATTTTTGTGAGGTAAGTGATTTCTGAAAGGTGTAGTTTAATGTTACTCAGGGCCATTCCTTTGTAGGGATTTCTGAAAGTCAGATTGCGTTGCGCTAAAAATACTGTGTGTCAGTTTAAGCACAGTCTTGTACAATTGTTCTAAGTGGACGTTTCACATGTAAAATTGTTCAAAGGGGACGTTTCATATGGCGACCCTGCCAGGATACCTCACTGGAATCTTCTGATTTTTTTCTTGTAGTTTGTGTAATTAGTGTAGATTTTGTTTATTGCTAGTGCGTAATTGTAGAGAGAATCTCCTTGGTAGTTGCAGTCTTTCATTGTTGTACTGTAAAACAGTTGTGGCATGCATGTAGATTTGCACCAAGTATTTCGCAGCTGCAATTAACTAGATATTATTTTCAGTGCTATGTTAATGTGTTCTCTTATTTTTGCTATTCAAATTGTGCTTTTCTGTGTTATCGTGTGAAATATTGTGACAATAATGGCGTGTGAAAAACGTAACACTCGGCTCCAAAGTAAACTAAGAAATGACAGTGAAGACGAAAGCAGTGTGTTGGCCCCACCATGTAATGAGTTAACTAATGTTCAAAGTAGTAATTTGGTAACTGTGCACAGGGAAATGGAGCGGGCGTCAAACAATGGCGTAAGCAGTGAAACAGGTAGTGAACAGGGAAGCATTATCAATCGATCGGTCGGCAACAGCTCGCCTCAGGAATCCGAAATGACAGAACACAATACTGCAAATACTGTAGACTTCGGTTTTGGGTCCTCACCGGTTTCTCAAATGAGTCAAGACACATTTTCTGCTTGTCAAAATGTGAATGTTGCTGGTGCAAATGCACTACCGAAAAGCGTAGAGGAACAGATTCCAGACACTAATGCATTGTTATTACAATTAATGCAACAAATGGGACAAAATCTTCTAAAGTTAGACACAATGGAACAGAATCTTCAAAAGTTAGACACAATGGAACAAAAGCTTCAAAAGTTAGACTCAGTGGAACATATGCTTGAACAAACACGTGAAGATTTAACTACTGAGTTACATAAAATAGAATCGAAATGTCAGAAAGTCTGTAATGACGTAAAAACACAAATTTGTGAGCATTTCCAACCTATTTTTTCGCGTCATGAGAATGTATTACAGAATCACGAAGCAGCCATAAAAGAACTGCAAACCATTGTTCATGAAAATCATGAGACCTTGTGGGCTAAAATTGACTCAGTTGCATCTACCGATTCGGTTACGCAACTGGCAAAAACTCAGGAAAACTTAAAGAACACAGTAGATTCGATTTCAACACAAATGGACACTCTGAAACTTGGTTCAGAAAAACACACTGAGGAAATGTGTTCACTATCGGAGAAAGTAGCTGAACTTTCGGATCAGGTCACTAACTTATCTACAAAGGTAGATGATGATCTGAATGACACAAGACCCGTAGCCTTCACTGACACAGAAGACTATGAACAAATAAGAAAATTCAAACAAAATCAAAATCAAATTAATACACAGTATGAAAGAGAAATCCGGGAATTACAAGATCAGTTGACGCAGGTGATACAAGAATTACGTATTTCAGAGGACACTCGCGCCCCAATACTGGAAGAGGGACATAGAAATACGGAAAAACCACAATATAATAACACAGAGCATTTCGGTAATTATGAAAGAAATTGGCAAGGTGCACCGAATTTTGAGATGGAACCGCCGACACGACGTAACAATGACCGATATGTGACTCGCCGACATGATGATTTTGACTATAAGCTGTTCATTACTACACGTAAATTCAAAACATTTAAGAATTCTGGCAACGACATTCATCCACAAGCATGGCTCCATCAATTCTCTCATTGTTTTCCTCCCAACTGGTCATTAGAACACAGATTAGAATTTATGTGTGGCAACTTGGAGAATGAACCAGCTGTAAGAATGCGATCGGTCATTCACGATTGCCACAGTGAAGGAGAATTTTACCATGCCTTCCTCTCAGCATATTGGTCTCAAGCCACACAAGACCGCGTAAAACATAGCATCATGATGATGAAACACTTTGAACAATCTGAATTTTCCAGTCTTGTCAAATATTTTGAAGACATGTTGCACAAGAATCAATACCTGTCAAACCCATACAGCCCCTCAGAACTCATCCGCATTTGCTTAATCAAACTGCCCGAACATTTGAGACATATTATTTTAGCAGGACGTTGCAAAGACGACATTGAAGCTTTTCAGGGACTGTTACAAGAACTGGAAATTGACACAGACAGTCGCGGGATGCGAAAACAGGAAAACAATCATTACAGGTCACATCCGTCACAATTCCGTGACGACAGAAACAATAAATGGCCACGACAAACCTATTCTTACAACGTAAATCGTGACCAAAACAGACACCACCCATATGATAACCACTGGCAGAGTAATAGTTACAGGGAAAGATCACCTTTCCGCGGTAATGACTATCACAGAGACAATCAGAGAAACAGACAATATGGGAACCAAAATAACTATTATCAAGGAAGACAGAATAACTTTAGACGCAACGGTCCAGCGCGTAGTTACGATTCAAGGAGAAATTCTCCACCATGTGACCGACAAGAAAGAAACTATGGAAACTACCGACATGACGACAGACGATATGATCGTAACGACAGACCTGAATTGCATCAGAACTGGCGAGATTTAAACAGAGCAGAGCACTCTCGTCACGATGAATTTGTAGAAGTTAGGTCTCCAAATCCCAATAACGGCGCGCGCCAACAAAGAAACAGACAATGACTCGCACCGCAGGCAGCTGCGTGCGCCGGCTGGCTCCGAGAAAAATAACATTGACGCTAACCTTGAGCAAAATTCCCGTATTCTTTACGGACGAATACCGCATGATACTTGCATTCAAGTTGAAACTCTGCGTACTGAGAAGAGCAAAGGGTAAAAGATTGCACCACATTTCTCATGTAAAACCATTTATTGACAGATAATCTGCTTTTTAACTTAGTCTTTGCAATTTTCACTTCACGCTACTTGTACAATTTGTCACACTGAGAAACTGTTAACATGCAACATTTTGGTTTGCATACGAGTGGATTCTGGATTTGAGGTGCTTTCTGTGAAATGCCAGATGACACAGTGGTTAGTTTATGTGACAGCTACACGATTTTATCACGACGCTGCTAATGCGTGACAATTTACAATGTTGCTTTTGCGGTGTATCTGTTTTATATCTGCACAGTTTTTTCTGAATTCTTCTATAAAGTGAGACATGTTTTAGTGGTGACTTTTGTGCTATTGCTACAAGGAGACAGCCTTTTCCGTAGGACAACAATACGTTACAGCACAGTACTTTCCTCATCACGGCAATAAGCGTAATAACTAAGTTATCTATACGCAAAGCATTTCACTTTGTTTATCATGAGGTAAGTACATTGACTTCTGCAGAACTTAGCTTTCGGAGGACAATAACTATGACACTTCCCAGAGATTATCTTACAGCAAGACGCACATTTAGCGCTACAGGACACGTATTTGAGTGATTAATTTTGTACTTAAAACATTTATTTTTAAATATTTTTGAATTACAAAGAAAGTTTTCCATGATACATTTCACTCCATTGCTGTAATCTGTAACACCTGAGGGTATAATTACAATAATCCTCAGGGGGGTACACGCCTACTTTGTGTATCATGTGTTTGGCAAGCACAAGGAGCCCTAGCTAATATGGTATTTGCTTATACAACTTTACACATCGGTACCATATTTCTCTAACACATAAATTACACAGCTATCTGATCATTTAACTGAGAGAGACAAATCTTTTTTACTACGTCAGTGACAGATGTTTACGCAATTGCACAGTTGGGTAACTTCACACTTACGAAATTGTATTTTGTCTGTACTGTGTGAACTGTTCATATTTTTTGGTACCATTGTGATACTATGAAAGCTTTGAATGATGTATTTGGTAAGGGAGAATGATTTTAAAGTACGTTTGAGGCAGATGACACATTTGACATGAGCAGAGAATTTTGTTAGGTTTTGAAATTATTGGAGGAAGCTACGACGATTTTGAGATTTGACTGAGGTTTTATGATGTTATTTTTACGACGACGATGTGTATTATGCTGTTGAGGTATGTTTATGTCAATAAAATTCTTGACCTGTGAAATGTTTTTATATGAGACTGTCACTGTAGCGGAAAATGCTGTCGTAAATATTTCCGTAAGAATGTTAAGTGACCACCTGCACATAATGCGACGTGGGCACCCAGGTGTGTCAGACACCTGGAGAACAAGCCTTTTCAGACGCTCAGGTAGAAAAGAAAGCCATTAGGGTGTGCCAGAGGCACAGGTGGAAGAGAAGGACAAAGAGAGGCCTATACCTCTGTTTATGACATTCCTTTGTAGAGGGCATCGCTAATGTGACACGCTCGTTACTTGAAAACATATGATTTTTGTAATGCGTTGTGGGCACACAGCTGTGTCAAACACCTGGAGAACAAGCCATTAAGGTGTGCCTTTCATCGCTAATGCGACACCCTCGTTACTTAAAAACATATGACTACTCGCACTTTGTGCTAATTATTGAAATGCTTATGAATTGATGGGAAATATTCGTACATCTGCTCACCTGATTATGACAAGTGTCTTTCTACGAGAGTTGAGAGCCATTAACTTATGAAATGAAATGTCACATGACTACTGAATGATATTTTTATGCTTTGGTTTGCGTAATTGCTTATTTCATTTGATATCTGGTTTCCAGCTGTGTTGCAGCATTGCTTTTATAAAATGAGATGCATTTGCTAATGTGAACTCTTTCTGTCAACAGATCTATTAAATGATAATTTTGTAATCCACATTCTTTAAAAAAGGAGCACTTGGAAAGGAAAGAACAATAAGAAGTAACTAATAACAGTAACACTTAATTTTCTTTTCAGGTACATGGTAATATTTTTTTTACAATCAGTTTTTATGGTGCACCACTTTAATTACATAGACATTAAGATGTGAATATGCATTTCCCTTGTCTGCATTGTTGTTTTTCTTGTAATATTTTTTCTGCTTGAACTATGTCATGTTTAGATATAAGTTGCTGCTGTTTGTCAGGCATAGTGTTACTGAATTTGACTTTGTGTTACTCTTCTAAGCTAGTTTTTCTAGTTTCCTGCATTGTCTTATATTAGTTGTAATATTGCACTTGCTTTGCTAATTTATGCTGCTTGCTTTGCCATTTCTATTTTTTGTCATTGATGTTTGTGTTAATTATTTTTTTTTTTTGCTGCATTGCCTCGTCCCTTGGTATATATATCTGAGCTCAGTAGATTTAAGTTAGCTTAAGAGGGGGTAGACTATATAAGAAACTGACTATGGAGAATAGGTAAAGAATGCATTGCGAAGAAAGATTTGGGCCCCAATGAGTATTGTACAATCAGAAATAATTATTTTGAAAGAAATATGAATAGAATACAGGAAGGAGGTATAGGTAGGATTATCTTGGAAATAAATAATGAGGTAAGAAATATGTGAACACATAAATACAGAAAGCATGCTTGGATAGGATTTTTTTGGTGGAAGCAAAGGTTGAAATAAGACGAACGATCTATGGAATGAAGGGAGATCTCCAAGCAAAATACTGCAGTAAACCAAACCCTGTCCTTTCCTCTTTGCTGCCTTTTCCAAATATGTAATTGTGTGTTGTCCTTTCCTTTTGGGGTTATCCCACTATGTGTTTGTGTACCCTTGTGTATTTGTGTTTTTTTCCTGTCTTTATGTGTTTAGCTGATGAGAGCTATGTTGTAGAATTTTTCTAATATTCTGTTATTTTCTTTGTAAAGATGCTTAGACATTATTTATTCTGTTTTGTTTTAATGCTCATGTGTGAAGTTGACGTTTCAAAAGTGATTCTGATCTTTTATGTATGTACTCATGTCATCATTCCTGTAACACTGATGTATATGTTTATTTCTATTCTTTTGTAAAGCCCCTATTACTACAAATATTATCTGTATTGTTATGTTTTAATGATGTATTTTGTATCTTTGTAATTGTATTCTTATGTTATATAATTGTAATTGACACCAGTTACTTAAATTAAGTAACTTGTAAGCATTCATTTCACTGCACACATTTCTGTTGGTCATAGTATATGGACAATATGTGAGAAGTAGGGACTGTTAGTGTTTGCACGTGTGTTAATAATTCAGCAAGGGACTGGATAACAGCATTGCTGGTTCTAAGGACAATTCCCAAAAACTTTGTGAATGCACAAGTGGTGGTTATGGACTTGCTCTATTATCCGCAAGACTCTTCAATGGTGATTGTGCACCTGCACAGTCGCAACAGATGGCTGCTGGCCATCTCTACTAGGACTACAGTGGGTCTGCATCTCTGGTGGCCCACCAATACTCCCTACCAGGACTACAGTGGGTCTACTCTGTGATGACCTACCTACCAATATTCTTCGAAACGTCGACTGACTCTGCTGTGGGTTTGCTCTGTTGTGGCCCATTACCTGTCAGCATGTCAAGAGTCAGCACTGTCTTTCCGTTGGAAGGACAACACTACTTCTTCAAGACTGCATGGAAATCCACTACTTCTGTGTGCAATTTCTTTTACTAATGAGACTTTGTGAAAAAAAACTGTAATTACTATTATGATGAACGATCAGGACTGTCTTTATGGACTGTGAGAAAATTTTAGCTGTTGACCAACATTGTATCAATAAGTGTGTGCATTGGATATCTTTGTTAGTGTAATTATGAAAAATTTTATCAAATCATTATTGGCCACTGGCCAAAAACATTTGTAAAATTTTTTGTGGGGAGCATGGGGGCTATGTAAGTAGGCTGTTTATGTTTTCTTTATGTAAGTTTGCTGTTTATGTTTTCTTATTGGCAATGCCACGTAGCGCTCTGTATGAAAATCACTGGCTGTGCTGTGTGCAGTCTGTGGCTAGTTTGCATTGTTGTCTGCCATTGTTGTCATGAACTGCTATAGCTGGATGTGAACAGCGCGTAGCGTTGCGCAGTTGGAGGGAAGCCGCCAGCAGTGGTGGATGTGAGGACAGAGATGGCGGAGTTTGAAATTTGTAAAAATTGATGTCATGAGCTGCTGTATATATTATGACTATTGATGACTATTAAGGTAAATACAGTGTTTGTTCTCTATTAAAATCTTTCATTTGCTAACTATCCCTATCAGTAGTTAGTGCCTTCAGTAGTTTGAATCTTTTATTTAGCTGGCAGTAGTGGCGCTCGCCGTATTGCCGTAGTTCCAGTAACGAAGATTTTTGTGAGGTAAGTGATTTCTGAAAGGTGTAGTTTAATGTTACTCAGGGCCATTCCTTTGTAGGGATTTCTGAAAGTCAGATTGCGTTGCGCTAAAAATACTGTGTGTCAGTTTAAGCACAGTCTTGTACAATTGTTCTAAGTGGACGTTTCACATGTAAAATTGTTCAAAGGGGACGTTTCACTAAGACTGGAAAATTCAGATTGTTCGAAGTGTTTCATCATCATGATGCCATGTTTTACTCGGTCTTGTGTGGCTTGAGACCAATATGCTGAGAGGAAGGCATGATAAAAATCTCCTTCACTGTGACAATCGTGAATGACCGATCGCATTCTTACAGCTGGTTCATTCTCTAAGTAGCCACACATAAATTCTAACCTGTGCTCCAATGACCAGTTGGGAGGAAAACAATGAGAGAATTGATGGAGCTTGTGGATGAATGTCGTTGGCAGAATTCTTAAACGTTTTGAATTTACGTGTAGTAATGAACAGCTTATAGTCAAAATCATCGTGTCGGCGATAAGCATATCGGTCATTGTTACGTCGTGTCGACGGTTCCATCTCAAAATTCGGTCCACCTTGCCAATTCCTTTCATAACTACCGAAATGCCCTGTGTTATTATTTTGTGGCTTTTCCGTATTTCCAAGTTCCTCTTCCCGTGTTGGAGCGCGAGTGTCCTCTGAAATACGTAATTCTTGTATTACCTGTGTCAGCTGATCTTGTACTTCCCGGATTTCTCTTTGGTGTTGCATATTAATTTGATTCAGATTTTGTTTCAGTTTCCTAATTTGTTCGCACTCTTCTGTGTCATTAAAGACTACCGGTTTTGTGTCATTCAGATTATCATCTACCTTCGCAGATAAATTATTTAGCTGATCCGAAAGTTCAACTACTTTCTCTGATAATGAACTAATTTCCTCCATGTGTCTTTCTGAACCAATTTTCAGAGTATCTAATGTGTCCTTTAAGTTTTCCTGAGATTTTGCAAGTTGCGTAACCGAATCGGTAGATGCAACTGAGTCCATTTTAGCTTGCGAGGTCTCATGATTTTCATGAACAATAGTTTGCAGTTCTTTTATGGCTGCTTCGTGATTCTGTAATGCATTTTCATGCCGCGAAAAAATAGGCTGAAAATGCTCACAAATTTGTGTTTTTACGTCATTACAGACTTTTTGACATTTCGATTCAATGTTATGTAACTCAGTAGTTAAATCTTCACGTGTTTGTTCAAGTGTGGTGTCTAACTTCCGAAGATTTTGTTCCATTGTGTCTAACTGTTGCTGTGTTTGTCTTGGTGTTGTTCCATTGTGTCTAACTTTTGCAGCTTTTGCTGTGTTTGTCTCTGATTTTGTTCCGTTGTGTCTAACTTTTGAAGATTTTGTCCCATTGTGTCTAACTGTAGCTGTGTTTGTCTCTGATTTTGTTCCATTTGTTGCATTAGTTGTAATAACAATGCATTAGTGTCTGGAATCTGTTCCTTTACTCTTTCTGGCAGTGCATTTGCACCGGCAACATTCACATTTTGACAAGCTGAAAATGTGTCTTGACTTATTTGAGAAAACGGTGAGGACGCAAAACCTGAATCTACAGTATTTGTAAAATTGTGTCCTGTCATTTCGGATTCCTGAGGCGAGCTGTTGCCGACCGATCGATTGATAATGCTTCCCTGTTCACAACCTGTTTCACTGTCTACACCATTATTTGCCGCCCGCTCCATTTCCCTATGCACAATTACCAAATTACTACTAAGAACGTCTGTTAATTCACTACACAGTGGTGCTGATAAGCTACGCTCCTCGTCACTATTATTTCTCAGTTTACTTTGGAGCCTAGTGTTACGTTTTTCACACGCCATTAGTGTGACAATATTTCACACGATAACACAGAAAAACACAATTTGAAGAGCAAAAATAAGAGAACACGTTAACATAGAACTGAAAATAAATCTAGTTAATTGCAAGCGCAGCTGCGAAATACTTGGTGCAAATCTACATGCATGCCAAAACTGTTTTACTGAGCAACAATGAAAAACCACAACTACCAAGGAAATTCTCTCTATAATTACGCGCTAGCAATAAACAAAAGCTAAACTAAATACACAAACTACAAGAAAAAATCAGAAGATTCCAGTGAGGTATCCTAGGCTAAGGGTCGACATATGAAACGTCCCCTTAGAACAATTGTACACGACTGTGCTTAAACTGACACACAATATTTTTTAGCGCAACGCAATCTGACTCAAAAAATCCCTACAAAAGAATGGGCCTGACTAACATTAACCTATACCTTTCACAAATCACTTACCTCACAAAAATCTTCATTACTCGAACTACTGCAATACAGCGAGCGCCACTACTGCCAGCTAAATAAAAGATTCAAACTACGGAAGGCACTAACTACTGATAGGGATAGTTAGCAAATGAATGATATTAATAGAGAACAAACAATGTATTTACCTTAATAGTCATAATACATATATAGCAGTTCATGACAAATTACAAAACTTCGCCATCTCTCTCCCCACATCCACCACTGCTGGCGGCTCACCTCCAACTGCGCAACGCTACGCGCTGTTAACATCCAGCTGCCCCTCTACAATGGCAGACAACAATGCAAACTAGCCACAGACTGCACACAGCACAGCCAGTGATTTTGATACAGAGCGCTACGTAACGTTGCCAATAAGGAAACATAAACAGCCTACTTACATAAAGAAAACATAAACAGCCTACTTACAATGGATGTCATGAACTGCTATATATATTGACGTTTGAACACTATTAAGGTAAATACATTGTTTGTTCTCTATTAAAATCTTTCATTTGCTAACTATGCCTATCAGTAGTTAGTGCCTTCAGTTGTTTTAATCTTTTATTTAGCTGGCAGTAATGGCGCTCGCTGTATTGCAGTAGCTTGAGTAACGAAGATTTTTGTGAGGTAAGTGATTTGTGAAAGGTATAGGTTAATGTTAGTCAGGGCCATTCTTTTGTAGGGATTATTGAAAGTCAGATTGCGTTGCGCTAAGAATATTGTGTGTCAGTTTAAGCACAGTCATGTATAATTTTTCTAAGGGGACGTTGCAATGCTTGCTCTTCTTCTTCGCACAGCCACACACGTCGGATAAACCTTTTTTCCGCGCACTAAGAGTAATGTAGTGACATGGGTCAAAGGAATGTGCATATCTTATCTACTTCACGACAGTGACAAGAGCATTGTTAGTTTTTGGACTTCTCTACAGGAACGTTTTACTCGCCTTCAGCACCATCCGCAATAGAATGGCAACTTTTTGGGCACTATTTTCTTGGATCATCCTCGCAGCTAGAGTGTATCGGACATGACAGTATAACTTTATATTGAGGTCTAATTTTTTGGAAAAGAACTTAGCCCACCTTGTCTCACGACAAGCGATCGACTCTTAACCACTTACATACAGCTGCGGGCAAGAGGTCTTTTCGTTTGTTACGCCAGGAGGGCCGTCTTTTTTTCTGGACAATAATGATTGTACAGTGTCTTGCAACTGTTTTCGTACCACAACGAACCAACTCTGCAAAATAATATTTACCTGTATCCCTCTTGTGCTGTAACAAGAAAAGAAAAATAACCTTGTGTACAGCAGCGACTGTGCGGCCATATTGTGTGTTCCGCTGGGAGGGCGTTCTTTTCTCAAAAAAAGTGAACACTCATATGATTCTCTTAATAAAAAAGATAGCAACTAAGTCTAATGAGAAGTGGTATATCCGATTTAGAGTTCCGATCTGGCACAAATTTTCAACATTCGCCATTGCACTACCTCAACTCCCTACAGAGATTTCCCACCACTTCTTCCCCTTTGTTTCTCTTTTCCCTAACTACAATTCCTCTTTGCACTTTCGAAAGCATTGGACCAAAAATTGCTTTTACGTGTGGGTTGTCACGGAGGCTCGCGGCAGTCGTTTATGTGTTCACTATTTTTTTCTAATGCGGTTTACCCTTTCCAATGTTGTTGATGCATCTCTCCACAGTAATATATCCTGTATAAGTCTCTTGATTTCCGCATAACTATTGGAATGAAGCATCCACCTCAACTGCGTTTTGCTTTCAAGCCAAGGTCTTTCAGCGCTATAATAACCCCCCAATCGGCACTCCATTAGCCAGCTGAGCATTACTTGATGCCTCAAAATGAAGCTGTTTTTTGTGGTACGTGGCTATCGACAGTACGCCGGTAGTGAGGGCTTTGCCCATCTGCGCGCACTTTTACGGATGTTGCCGCGCGAAACTAGGTGGAGAAGTCTCGCTGGAGTAGCTTCGCAAGTTGGAGCATGGGGAGAAGTGTGGTGATAAAAGTGCCGTTATACTGTTAATAAGTAATCGTCCAAACGGACAATGACATACGCGCCACTGTGACTACGCCATACCCATCGAACTGTGAACTGAACCGCAAGGATTAAACGCCGGAGTATTGTGTTGTGTTATGTATGTTGATCTGTATCTGGAGTAGAATTGCATGTCAATCGTGCCGGACTTAATATTGTTATACTCACAAGGAATCAATCGCTATATTTGAGTGAGTTGTCTTTGAGAGACATTCTAAAGTTTATGTAGTATTGGTATGTGACAAGTGCAGCCAAGTAACGTTTCATCTACATCAACATGAAGTACTTTGCAGTAGTTACTAGGTCATCTTCCCGTTCCTTTCTCGCCTGCTGGGGTGGCCAAGCGGCTCTAGGTGCCACAGTCAGAAACCGCGCGTCTGCAACGGTCGCTGGTTCGAATCCTGCCTCGGGCATGGATGTGTTTGATGTCCTTAGTTTAGTTAGGTTTAAGTGGTTCTAAGTTCTAGGGGTCTCATGACCTCAGAAGTTAAGTCCCATAGTGCTCAGAGCCATTTGAACCATTTTTTCGTTCCTTTCTCGTTTGGAAGAATGACTGTTTAAACAACTCCGTCCATGCTGTAATTAATCCAAGCTTTTCCTCACGAGCCCTAC
Source organism: Schistocerca cancellata (assembly GCF_023864275.1). Lineage (NCBI taxonomy): Eukaryota > Metazoa > Arthropoda > Insecta > Orthoptera > Acrididae > Schistocerca > Schistocerca cancellata. The sequence goes on from NC_064632.1 coordinate 77,665,498, forward strand.
AGCAGCAATACGTAGGAGTTGTAGTGTACTCCTATTGCTACCATTGAAATCTGGTTGTTGAAACTTTGTAAACAGACTTTCCTGAGACAGTTGGCGTCTATCTCCAAGTATCTACCAGTTAAGCTTCTTCAGCATTTCTGTGACACTCTTCCACGAGTCAAAGAAACCTGTGACATGCATTTCTCTGTTTTTAAAATTGTATTTCGTACTGGTCCCACACACTTGAGAAGTATTCTAAGATACACTCCTGGAAATGGAAAAAAGAACACATTGACACCGGTGTGTCAGACCCACCATACTTGCTCCGGACACTGCGAGAGGGCTGTACAAGCAATGATCACACGCACGGCACAGCGGACACACCAGGAACCGCGGTGTTGGCCGTCGAATGGCGCTAGCTGCGCAGCATTTGTGCACCGCCGCCGTCAGTGTCAGCCAGTTTGCCGTGGCATACGGAGCTCCATCGCAGTCTTTAACACTGGTAGCATGCCACGACAGCGTGGACGTGAACCGTATGTGCAGTTGACGGACTTTGAGCGAGGGCGTATAGTGGGCATGCGGGAGGCCGGGTGGACGTACCGCCGAATTGCTCAACACGTGGGGCGTGAGGTCTCAACAGTACATCGATGTTGTCGCCAGTGGTCGGCGGAAGGTGCACGTGCCCGTCGACCTGGGACCGGACCGCAACGACGCACGGAGGCACGCCAAGACCGTAGGATCCTACGCAGTGCCGTAGGGGACCGCACCGCCACTTCCCAGCAAATCAGGGACACTGTTGCTCCTGGGGTATCGGCGAGGACCATTCGCAACCGTCTCCATGAAGCTGGGCCACGGTCCCGCACACCGTTAGGCCGTCTTGCGCTCACGCCCCAACATCGTGCAGCCCGCCTCCAGTGGTGTCGCGACAGGCGTGAATGGAGGGACGAATGGAGACGTGTCGTCTTCAGCGATGAGAGTCGCTTCTGCCTTGGTGCCAATGATGGTCGTATGCGTGTTTGGCGCCGTGCAGGTGAGCGCCACAATCAGGACTGCATACGACCGAGGCACACAGGGCCAACACCCGGCATCATGGTGTGGGGAGCGATCTCCTACACTGGCCGTACACCACTGGTGATCGTCGAGGGGACACTGAATAGTGCACGGTACATCCAAACCGTCATCTAACCCATCGTTCTACCATTCCTAGACCGGCAAGGGAACTTGCTGTTCCAACAGGACAATGCACTTCCGCATGTATCCCGTGCCACCCAACGTGCTCTAGAAGGTGTAAGTCAACTACCCTGGCCAGCAAGATCTCCGGATCTGTCCCCCATTGAGCATGTTTGGGACTGGATGAAGCGTCGTCTCACGCGGTCTGCACGTCCAGCACGAACGCTGGTCCAACTGAGGTGGAAATGGCATGGCAAGCCGTTCCACAGGACTACATCCAGCATCTCTACGATCGTCTCCATGGGAGAATAGCAGCCTGCATTGCTGCGAAAGGTGGATATACACTGTACTAGTGCCGACATTGTGCATGCTCCGTTGCCTGTGTCTATGTGCCTGTGGTTCTGTCAGTGTGATCATGTGATGTATCTGACCCCAGGAATGTGTCAATAAGGTTTCCCCTTCCTGGGACAATGAATTCACGGTGTTCTTATTTCAATTTCCAGGAGTGTAGATGAAATCAGTGCTTTGTAAGCAATCTCCTTTTCCCTAGTATTCTACCAATAAAAAATTTTTGCCACTTGCTTTACCTATGACTGTGAGTCATCTTTCCACTGCATATCCGTACAAAATGTTACACTCCGTCATTTGTGTGAGCTGACGGACACCAACTGTGACTGGTTGATACTATAGTCACATGAAAATCAAGATCTACGAAACCTGTATTACTTTGATTAGCAGTGATATATACACTTATACCTCGAAATGCTGCCTTGATCTTGAACATTTCAGCATTTCTAGTATAGTATGCAGCGTATGAACGAGAAAGGCGAAGAAATAGATCACCTAATGACTAAAAGTGGGTGACTTAGTCGAAGATCGTCAACCATTTAGACAGACTACGTGTGCATTGCCAACTGAGAACAATAATCTTACATACAAAACGCCATTTACATTGGCGCGGGCTGCTTAGAGCGTTCCTGACCAACTGAATTACTGATTCAGTTTGATATAGTAGCTGCATTATCTTGAATGAAACACTTCTAACTCTCCTTCTATAGTAAGTCTGTGCACGCGAGGGAATTGTTTGAAACATTTCGGCTCCGTCGCGAAGAGAATGTAAGCGTGTTTTCGCCCTAGTGGCAGCCTACGCCCTTGCAGATCCAAGCCGGGTCGAGGCGCAGCTTGATCTCATATCCCTGGCTGCGGGACCGCACGGTATTTCATTTTTCATACCCCCCCCCCCCCCACAACCCCAACCTCCTCCGTCCCCCTCCCACCATCCTAGACTTGCGACCCTCTCTCTTCTTTCCTTCCCCCTCAGCCGCTGTCCGGCTCTCGAAACTGTATCTCATTCCTTGAAATCCCCACATGTGCATTTTTTCATTATGTTGTATACGTTACATGCAGCGCCGACGTCTGCTACGCTCTTCCTGCTCCTCTTTCATCCCCTTTGCCGTACCCTCCATTTCCCGCTCCTACGGCGCGTTGTTCCTCAAAACCTTTTACGGCTCGAGATTTCTTCTGTCCCTTCACAGAAATAAGAGTGGAAGTAATCTTTTAACATAATCATGTGTTCTTCACAATGATTCGAAGCAAGCTTGCGAATGTCAGTTGGGTAAATTTAGAGAACCTTTATTCAAAGTGAATTTTGCAATGATTATGCTGCTGCTAGGGTATTCCTCACAGATGTATCATTACCATAAAATGCTTTACTGCTTGCTAGAATTCAACCCGAGTGCATAGCAATTACGACTCCGGTTTTAATGGCCTATAACTGGTCCACTTCCCGTACAAAATTATGACACATGATGAGCAACAGCGGGATTTTACTACTGTTAACGATATATTAAGTGGTAAGCTTCTTTAACATAATTAACTTAAAATAATGCAAGATTACAACCAAGGAGTTCTGTCATTTTAACACGAAGTGTACCTATGCCTTCCTTTTTAGAGAAACGGTGTGCAGTGCAGATGCAAACTGCCCCTTTGTTGCTTAACACCTAACAGCAAGAAGCATGGACCCGAAAAGAATCAACTATCGATGTATTCAGGACTGCAACACGTGTCTCATAGTTCTCTGTGGCTCAAATCTATCTCATTATAGATGAAAATTGCGTGCAACGAAGAAAATATTCAATCTGCGGAAAGCATTTTATAATAATACTTGCGTTTTCTCTGTGGCGTCGCTCCCATATGCATTCGACACATATACTGAACACACTCCTCCTCTCTCCGCTTCTTCCATTTCCCCAACCCCCACTCTCTGACCGTATATTCTTCCATTCTCCCTCTGACTATATCCTCCTCTCCATCTCTCTTTCAATCTCTGACACCCCCTCCCCTTTTTCTACCTGTCCACTGCACCTCCACATCTTTCACCTTCCTCATGCATCTCCCCCTGCTCATCTACTTCTGTCAGCTCTCTGTCCATCCTCTCCCCTGTCCACCTCAACCTGTCTCCGCCATACTCCTAATCGCCATGTGTTGCTCCTGCAATACAGTTCAGTAAGGCAGTCTGACACAACTCCTCTGACACACCTTCTTAAAGAACGGGCTACACATCGTTGTTGTTGTTGTTATTGTTGTGGTCTTCAGTCCTGAGACTGGTTTGATGCAGCTCTCCATGCTACTCTATCCTGTGCAAGCTTCTTCATCTCCCAGTACCTACTGCAACCTACATCCTTCTGAATCTGCTAAGTGTATTCATCTCTTGGTCTCCCTCTACGATTTTTACCCTCCGCGCTGCCCTCCAATACTAAATTGGTGATCCCTTGATGCCTCAGAACATGTCCTACCTACCGATCCCTTCTTCTGGTCAAGTTGTGCCACAAACTTCTCTTCTCCCCATTCCTATTCGATACTTCCTCATTAGTTATGTGATCTACCCATCTAATCTTCAGCATTCTTCTGTAGCACCATATTTCGAAAGCTTCTATTCTCTTCTTGTCCAAACTATTTATCGTCCATGTTTCACTTCCATACATGGCTACACTCCACACAAATACTTTCAGAAATGACTTCCTGACACTTAAATCTATACTCGATGTTAACAAATTTCTCTTCTTCAGAAACGCTTTCCTTGCCATTGCCAGTCTACATTTTATATCCTCTCTACTTCGACCATCATCAGTTATTTTACTCCCCAAATAGCAAAACTCCTTTACTACTTTAAGTGTCTCATTTCCTAATCTAATTCCCTCAGCATCACGCGACTTAATCCGACTACATTCCATTATCCTCGTTTTGCTTTTGTTGATGTTCATCTTATATCCTCCTTTCAAGACACTGTCCATTCCGTTCAACTGATCTTCCAAGTCCTTTGCTGTCTCTGACAGAATTACAATGTCATCGGCGAACCTCAAAGTTTTTATTTCTTCTCCATGGATTTTAATATTTACTCCGAACTTTTCTTTTGTTTCCTTTACTGCTTGCTCAATATACAGATTGAATAACATCGGGGAGAGGCTACAACCCTGTCTTACTCCCTTCCCAACCACTGCTTCCCTTTCATGTCCCTCGACTCTTATAACTGCCATCTGGTTTCTGTACAAATTGTAAATAGCCTTTCGCTCCCTGTATTTTACCCCTGACACCTTTAGAATTTGAAAGAGAGTATTCCAGTCAACATATTCAAAAGCTTTCTCTAAGTCTACAAATGCTATAAACGTAGGTTTGCCTTTCCTTATTCTTTCTTCTAAGATAAGTCGTAAGGTCAATATTGCCTCACGCGTTCCAGTATTTCTACGGAATCCAAACTGATCATCCCCGAGGTCGGCATCTATCAGTTTTTCCATTCGTCTGTAAAGAATTCGTGTTAGTATTTTGCAGCTGTGACTTATTAAACTGATTGTTCGGTAATTTTCACATCTGTCAACACCTGCTTTCTTTGGGATTGGAATTATTATATTCTTCCTGAAGTCTGAGGGTATTTCGCCTGTCTCATACATCTTGCTCACCAGATGGTAGAGTTTTGTCAGGACTGGCTCTCCCAAGGCCGTCAGTAGTTCCAATGGAATGTTGTCTGCTCCGGGGGCCTTGTTTAGACTCAGGTCTTTCAGTGCTCTGTCAAACTCTTCACGCAGTATCGTATCTCCCATTTCATCTTCATCTACATCCTCTTCCATTTCCATAATATTGTCCTCAAGTACATCGCCCTTGTATAGTCTGTTCATATAAGTGGTTCTCTTATCTCCAAAGGTCTCTTTAATTTTCCTGTAGGCAGTATCTATCTTACCCCTCGTGAGATAAGCCTCTACATCCTTACATTTGTCCTCTAGCCATCCCTGCTTAGCCATTTTGCACTTCCTGTCGATCTCATTTTTGAGACGTTTGTATTCCTTTTTGCCTGCTTCATTTACTGCACTTTTATATTTTCTCCTTTCATCAATTAAATTCAATATTTCTTCTGTTACCCAAGGATTTCTACTAGCCCTCGTCTTTTTACCTACTTGATCCTCTGCTGCCTTCACTACTTCATCCCTCAAAGCTACCCATTCTTCTTCTACTGTATTTCTTTCCCCCATTCCTGTCAATTGTTCCCTTATGCTCTCCCTGAAACTCTGTACAACATCTGGTTCTTTCAGTTTATCCAGGTCCCATCTCTTTAAATTCCCACCTTTTTGCAGTTTCTTCAGTTTTAATCTACAGGTCATAACCAATAGATTGTGGTCAGAGTCCACATCTGCCCCTGGAAATGTCTTATAATTTAAAACCTGGTTCCTAAATCTCTGTCTTACCATTATATAATCTATCTGATACCTTTTAGTATCTCCAGGGTTCTTCCATGTATACAACCTTCTTTCATGATTCTTAAACCAAGTGTTAGCTATGATTAAGTTGTGCTCTGCGCAAAATTCTACCTGGCGGCTTCCTCTTTCATTTCTTAGCCCCAATCCATATTCACCTACTACGTTTCCTTCTCTCCCTTTTCCTACACTCGTATTCCAGTCACCCATGACTATTAAATTTTCGTCACCCTTCACTATCTGAATAATTTCTTTTATTTCATCATACATTTCTTCAATTTCTTCGTCATCTGCAGAGCTAGTTGGCATATAAACTTGTACCACTGTAGTAGGTGTGGGCTTCGTATCTATCTTGGCCACAATAATGCGTTCACTATGCTGTTTGTAGTAGCTTACCCGCATTCCTATTTTCCTATTCATTATTAAACCTACTCCTGCATTACCCCTATTTGATTTTGTGTTTATAATCCTGTAGTCACCTGACCAGAAGTCTAGTTCCTCCTCCCACCGAACTTCACTAATTCCCACTATATCTAACTTTAACCTATCCATTTCCCTTTTTAAATTTTCTAACCTACCTGCTCGATTAAGTGAACTGACATTCCACGCTCCGATCCGTAGAACGCCAGTTTTCTTTCTCCTGATAACGACATCCTCTTGAGTAGTCCCTGCCCGGAGATCCGAATGGGGGACTATTTTACCTCCGAAATATTTTACCCAAGAGGACGCCATCATCATTTAATCATACAGTAAAGCTGCATGCCCTCGGGAAAAATTACGGCCGTAGTTTCCCCTTGCTTTCAGCCGTTCGCAGTACCAGCACAGCAAGGCCGTTTTGGTTATTGTTACAAGGCCAGATTAGTCAATCATCCAGACTGTTGCCCTTGCAACTACTGAAAAGTCTGCTGCCCCTCTTCAGGAACCACACGTTTGTCTGGCCTCTCAACAGATACCCCTCCGTTGTGGTTGCACCTATGGTACGGCTATCTGTATCGCTGAGGCACGCAAGCCTCCCCACCAACGGCAAGGTCCATGGTTCATGGGGGGAGGCATCAGGGGCTTGAAAATCATTTATTTGTCCTTGACGTACAGGCTGCCATCCAAAGCAGATCGATAAACGAAGCCGATATTACCCAAACACACCCCACCCGTGATGTACAACATGCTACATGTTGAGGTATGAAAACCATTTCTTGCCCCTGACATGCAGGGTGCATTGCAAAGTAGGTCAGTAAGGCAGGCCGATATTGTTCACATATGACATGCCTGTCATGCGAGGCAGACTATACATCAGGAGCCAGGGGAAAAATGGTTTCCTTATACCCCTGCTCTTATTAGAGCTAGGAGGTTATAAACCCCACAATGCTGATATTTACGAGGCCCGCTGTTTCTGTGTCAAATCTGGCTTAAATAGATCCACAGTTGTGGGAGGACATCTTGGGCATACACACATACTCACATTCACTCTTGTTTATATGTATAACAGATCAGTTCTGCTGAAGGCAGCTTCTTTCTAGCAGAGCTCATATCAGCTACTGATAAAGGGTAAAGTACCACATAGAGATTGAACGTAATGTTGTATGTATTAGAAAGGACTTCAGGGGGAAAATAATTAAGTAGATATTTGAGATAAATTCCCATTATTATTCAGTGTGTAACAATGACAGTTCACAAACAGCCGATACATATGTCATCCAAGGGGCCACATGAAGATATGGTAGCATATGTTAATAAAATTAGATTTACCCCACATGCCTTCAAGTTTCTGTAACACTATTCAGTGGGTGAGAAAGTAAAATGGAAAGAGTCAGTTATTTTCCAGGGGCTTGAACAAAAGCAGCTACTAATTCTCACTGTGTCGAACATAGATGCATACCAAAGAAAGGCTTAACCTCACTTAGACTGAAAACACGCTTGAATAGGTGAAAAACTTATGTAATATTGAATTAGGTCAATGCAAGGCTAAAAAGCACCGTTCTTACCATTAATACTGTGTACTCAGCTTAGAAATGTCCATTTCAGAAACTTACAAAACAATAGCATTTGAGCATAGAACAATATTTGCTGCTGCAGCCAGTAAGTGCTTACAACATGGCCCTTTTCGAACTGAATCTACGTAGCAACATGATTAATCGGCAGGGCTCCGCACTCAAAGTACAACTTGCAGATATGCTTTACTATGCCATATAAGATGTGACTTCCCCACCAGGCGTGTCTTCGAATAGATAGACATTGAGCCACGTGAGTTATTTACACCCGGTATGAGAATGCGTAATACGAAAGACGTTTCTAACACATGGCTTTCAAGAATAAGAAAAGAGAGATTAGGTCACATACAGAGTTATATTGGGAGTTGTGAGTACGCAAGTGGAGTAGGAAAGAACCCGTATAATATGCAACTGCAACCTGTTTTTCGGAGCTAAGAGGAGTGATAATAAGTATTTTTTCTACATGTATAGCAAATGAAGGAGCAATATGTAACACATGATTTTGTCAGTTTGTAACCTCCCCCTCACTTATCGACCTTAATGACAGTGAAAAATTAAACAGCGTGTACCTAATGGAAATTTGGGAAAAGCAATCGTTACCGAAGTTAATCTGTCGGTAAAGACGGAGGAAAGCGTTACATCTAAATGAAAGGAAAAATGCTAATGAAACTGGTGGAAATTAATTTTGAAAATGGGTAAAGTTAATAAAGAAAGTAAATGTGCGGCCGTTACGTTAACAATTTACTAGCGGTAATTAGATATTTGAGATTTGGGGTAAATTACGGACGCCAGTCCTAAGGACAATTACTATAGTAACTGAAAAAGAAAGGTTATTACACATATAATTAGCACTAGAAGCGTGGCAACTGAAGGTTGACACGTGTAGTGTGAAAACTGAATGTTTGTCAGAAGTAATAAATTTCGCTACACTCTGATTTAATTTAGCAAAAGAATTAATAAGACCGGAAAATCGATAGTTAATTTAGTGACTGAAGTTAATAGTGAGCTTTCTTTCTGAAGCACATCGAAATTCAATAAAATACGGTTAGTCTTGGACTACCTCAACAATCATTTCAAAAGCTACTTGAATCTACGCAATTTAGAAATAAGAGATTTAACTTTGAACTTGAATTAAATGATTCTGAACAATTAACAATAGTAAAATTTAGTACGTACCAAGCTGAGCTGCAGTCACAGGTAAGCTAAAATACGGTAACAAAACTCACACTCTTAATTTTTGCTTGTGTAATCTAAATATTGTAGCCAGCTATGAATACCTTAACTGTACTTTGAAATTAAAGCAGTGAAATCGAATGATGCTGGCGTTTGAATTTCAACGACACTCGGGTTCATTCCGGAAAAGGAAGGGACCCTGCTTGGTAATGCAATTGGGACAATGAGCAACAAACGTTCATGCTAAGTTGCTGTAATTTTGTGATTCAACAATTTTAAAAGTTTGAAAAGCTGAGGTCTGCCATACAGTTCTAAAATTTTATGTGCTTCCAGTCTTCCTTGTTGGTTGATTGAAGGTTTGAAGCCGTCGATCGAGGAGGTGGCGACAGTCGCTCATTGTCGCCCGTCGCTGTCGCAGAAGCTGGATGTTGGCGCGCCTTCTTCTCGACACGGTCACCAGACGAAACGGGCTCTTGATGGGCGCCAGCTAATGCTTCCCGTCCGCGACACCATGTCAGAAACTATCATCGCAAGTCGAGCGCAATTACATGCTGCCAAACCCCGAAAGCGCGGCAACTCGCGGGAACTTCACACAACACACCTGCTCCACTGCGCCACCCCAGCCAGACTCTCTCTCTGCCCGCGCTCCACGCGACGGAGTTATCACTACCAAAGATCTAGACTTTGGTTCTCCACACGACCTATCGATGTATTCGCTCGATAGCATAGTTTTCCCTAGGCCAGACCCAGCGTATAAATACAAATAATATTCACAAAATAAACCAACATAAATGCATATATATATATATATATATATATATATATATATATATATACACAAACAGTAAAACAATTACAATATATAAGGAGACAGAAATGTCTCCATCCCAAAAAAAAAAAAAAACAATGTTGGTAGAGCACTTGCCCGTAAAATGAAAAAACGCGCTGGTTCCTGGACTCGGGTAGGCTCGCCGGCCCCGGATCGCGTCCGCCCGGCGGATTAACGACTACGGCCGGTGTGCCGGACAGCCTGGCTGTGATTTTTAGGCGGTTTCCACGTCTTACTAGGTGAATACCGGACTGGTCCCCACGTCTCTCCTCAGTTACACGACTCGCAGACATTTGCAACACATTCACACTATTTCACGATTTACACTAGACGCAAGCAGCTGGGGTACACTACCTCCATCCCAGGGGGTATCGGGTGGCGGCAGGAAGGGCCTAAGGCCACCCCTTAAAATTAACCACGCCATTTCCGTACTTAACCCTGCCGACCCTGCGCATAATGCCGGATGAAAGCAGTACTAAGAGAAGAAAATGCAAAAGAAAGTACCCAGGACTATTCAGCTGCCCTCTCCGACTATGCAACCTGCAATGCCTCCAAAAACCATCGGTGGACAGATAGCGAGCATGGTCACGCCAAGTATTGCAGTAGATACGCTGGTGGTGTGCGGAATCGAATGACGTGTGAGAGCATATCTGCCATAGCAGTTGTCGACACGAGGACCAACCGACATTTTGGCATGAAACAACTACCTTTTTTGCACCAAATATTTGTTATTAGAATCAACTTGTAACCTAATAAATACTAGGTGCAGTCTAAGACTCACTAAAGCTTCTATATTGCTATTACACTATGAAGTAAGCTAACTGTAACAAAAAAACAAATGATGGTGAATACGCCACGAACAAATTGCATTTCTTTCCAATGTCATACTACGTTTTCTAGTGATTCTTGTTGGGCGTTGATAAGTCAGCAGACGTTAGGTTGTACTTCTGGCCTGAACTCTCAGTCACACTCTTGTTTTTTTTTAATATTTTACGAAATTAAGTGCATCAAACAGAGTAACTGCGTATTATTTTACAGTGTTTATAAGTACAAGTGTCGTGATGCTTTCCTTAACTATAATTTATAGTATATTTGCTGCCTGCACTCACTAAAGCTTCTATATTGCTATTACACTATGAAGTAAGCTAACTGTAATAAAAAACAAATGATGGTGAATACGCCACGAACAAATTGCATTTCTTTCCAATGTCGTACTACGTTTTCTAGTGATTCTTGTTGGGCGTTGATAAGTCAGCAGACGTTAGGTTGTACTTCTGGCCTGAACTCTCAGTCACACTCTTGTTTTTTTTTTTAATATTTTACGAAATTAAGTGCATCAAACAGAGTAACTGCGTATTATTTTACAGTGTTTATAAGTACAAGTGCCGTGATGCTTTCCTTAACTATAATTTATAGTATATTTGCTGCCTGCACTTCCAGTCATAGCCACACAGTCATAGCTTCTGTAGCCAAAACTTTTCTAGTACGCTACTATATCTGCCGTGAGGGATGGTATGTACGAGAGGACTGCACAAAACACGTAGGAATAAATCCATGAGCCGATTCTCATAGATAAAACAATGAACGTTTATCTTTATTTGCAGTCCTCGGTGGAAATGCAAGCTCAGTTGATCTCCAGAGCTCTTGATATTTCTGTAAAAGAGGTTTAGTGTATGAGGTAATCTTACAGGACACTAATACACTTCTGGTACCACATTAATGAAGTAATCTATGAGTCACTAGCATTATGTTAAAGTTATCGAACTTCCTTTGCGCAAGAGTAGCAGATCTGCATGTGATATATTCGCATGCATTCATACACTCCAAAAACGAAACACCATTGTGTCTCGTAAGAAAGCTCTGTCTCTGTCTGTCTGTCTGCCTGTCTGTCTCTCTTCCCCCCCCCCCCCTCTCTCTCTCTCTCACTTCCTCACCTGCCCGTAACCACTTCGTTCTCTACGGTTCTACCTTCTTTTTACAAGCATTGCATTTTTGATTCTCAGGCTCCATATAGTTAAGAGTCTGGAGGAACGTGTACGCGAGTTGATCAGTAGTTTTCATGTAATCTGTTTTATTGCCAGTGGGCCTCCTACAGCTACTATGAGATTCTATTGTATGTCTGGTGGACATGGATTGAATTTTTGCTTTATTTATTAATTTCATTTCTGAAACGAAGCCTCCTGGTGTGTCTAACGTGGATCATACAACACAATCAACAAATTTTCTAAATAATTGTATATTTCTTTGCCTTATTAGCTCCAGTAACTTAAGTATGGTGCTACAGAAGAGTGATGAAGGTTTTATGATTATATCAATACCGAATGAAGATTTACGTGGCGGACCATTAAGGAAAAACACTTACGGCGGTATGTGAACAAAAGAATGAGTTGATTAACATTGAAACGTCCCCTTAGAACAATTTATACACGACTGTGCTGATAAACCTCTTACACTATTTGCTTTTCAAACAGCTGAGCAAAACTGAACGTACTCAAACATTCACTAAAGTGACACACAATATTTTTAGAGCAACGCAATCTGACTTTCAATAATCCCTACAAAACAATGGCCCTGACTAACTTTAACCTATACCTTTCACAAATCACTTACCTCACAAAAATCTTCGTTACTGGAACTACTGCAGTACAGCGAGCGCCACTACTGCCAGCTAAATAGAAGATTCAAACTACTGAAGGCACTAACTACTGATAGGGATAGTTAGCAAATGAAAGATTTTAATAGAGAACAAACACTGTATTTACCTTAATAATCATAATATATATAGCAGTTCAATTTCAAAACTTCCGCCATCTCCCTCCCCACATCCACCACTGCTGGCGGCTCACCTCCAACTGTGCAACGCTATGCCCTGTTCCCCGATGCCTAACACTACAATGGCAGACAACAATGCAAACTAGCCACAGGCTGCACACAGCACAGCCAGTGATTTTCATACAGAGCGCTACATGGCATTACCAATATAAAAATCTAAACAGCCTACTTACATAAAGAAAACATAAACAGCCTACTTACAACATGACGTAACTTGAGAAATCCAGATAAAATTTAAATTATAATAAGAGCAAGTGTTTTTGTGAGGTATCACGGCTTGCCTACGGGAAAGAGGCTAAACGGATGTGGGCGGCTATGGTTGTACAGAGATGATGAGACTCGCACGAAATTAACTAGCGTAGAATGCTGCATAAAATCACTCGCTGGGCAAAAGATTACTACAGTGCATCCCCAACTTCGCAAATTCTGTTTCTGATCAAGGTTCTCAATGAGGAAGAATTTCCTAAAATTCCTCTCTCACAGAGCTGAAATGGGGTTAAAGTAGCTTCGGTGGATGTGACGTGGTACACCCTAAGCTTCAATGTGCAGCAGAAATCACTGCTCTCAGAAACATGCAATCTCAAGGGAGCACTTGTAGTCATTGGAGTAGGTAAGGTATCTTGTCTCTCATCACGTCGGTAGCAACAACTGACACAAATTGGGAATGTACACCCTGTTACTGTGGTCTCTTCACGGCACTGCCAGTGCATCAAGGCCCAAACACCTCCCACCCCTTCTTTCACGTTCCCTGTTGGGTCATAGCATTAAGTGTGCAGAAATCTTAACAAAAAACTCCTATTCTCCGATGTAAGAAAGACAAAGACACCTCTTCTCTGAGTAGAAACTGAACACTGATATAACTTAACAATTCTTCTTGAATCACACAAATACTTTGGAAGTCGAACACGAGTAATTCTGAACAAGATGTTTTGGAAAATCTCTTCGTGTTACATAGATAACAGTAAATAACAATAAGAACACAAGTGACTTTTAATTTTCTTCTGCTCGTTCTCGTTCAAGGTGTTGTAGTGGTTCCACATATTTAACCGACAACCATTCTTTCAAAAACGATCTTCAGCATGTTGCCGTAGTGCTTCTTGTGGTTGCGATACGTGCTGATTTTTGCATATTCACACTTCATCTAAACGCGGAATTCTATCTCGTTGTCCGACCCAAGTTTGTTGATGACATAACTAACGTATTTTTCCAGTAACCAGCTAATGGCGTTGGTTTTTAATTTCGGAAAGTATGTCATGTCTGCTCTCAGGAGGAGCGATGGCGTTGTATATGCCGTCGAGGATCTGGTGAGAAAGGCGATTTGTTGCCTGATCCAATTCCAGTTATTCACATAGCCGCCACAGGTGAATCTGCGGATGAGTGTATCCACCAGATTGCATTTTCCACAAACGTGTGTCTGGTTTAAACCGATCCCATATAGTCTCTCGTTGGTGCTGATGACATTGTTAACTGTTTTGTACCATGCGGAAATAGCGTCTGTAGACAGCCCGGCATAGTTGATGTTCCGCCATACAGCTTTCCAGTCACAATTAGGGAATTTCGTTTCAGATTTGTTTCTGCCCTCATTTGACTTCCTTTTAAGTATGATGTCGCGCGCTGAGATACATGTGTTGATTCTGATTTCGTCACTAAGATAACTTGCTTCGAGAAAAAAGTTCCTCACATACTGCAGACGGGCATTAATCCTTCGCACATCAATCGGTGCTTGCAGACTATGGGGTATCACAGCCTCATAGAGCTTTGCGGTTATACATTTGTGGAAGTTCTCTGAGTACATAGGAAGTCTCTCGGCTACCCTGGCGGGTTGAATCATCCTGGGTATATCTTATGACAATTCTTGCATGAAATAGTGTGAATGTGTTGCAAATGTCTGCGAGTCGTGTAACTGAGGAGAGACGTGGGGACCAGTCCGGTATTCACCTAGTAGGACGTGGAAAACCGCCTAAAAATCACAGCCAGGCTGTAGGCTAATTTTACGATCAAGTGGGGCCAGTGCGTCAGAAGCGCGACTGTTGCCCTGTGTGGCGTGACCCTGCGCGCTACTCTTCCAGCTGGACGCCTGCTCTTGAGCCGCCTGCGTGACCAGCGGCCGCACCTCAGCGGCGCCGTCGCTCGCTTCCGCTGCTTCCCACCACCTGCTAGCGCTACGGCGCGCCGTCCTGATAACTCGCAGAGGGCGAGTATTTAAAACTGTCTCCCACGCTGCAGTCGTTTTCTCCGACACGACAGCTGCTGGCCGCCCCGAATTCCGATGTGTTTACGACGCCTGTGCGTGGCTAAGCGCAGAGATGTTAAGCACGTACGAGTCGCAGCCGCAGTAATTTTCCCTCCAACTTCCCCCACTGTGCCTCGACAAAAGTTAAAGACGCGTTCCCCGCCAACTTTGTTGTGATCTTAATCTGTACGATGGGTCCCCCCGTCCCCGAGACGAAATTAGTTCCTCCCCGAGGTTACGAGTTTACAAAAGTCTCCGCGCGGCCAAACTTTCCGTTCACGGTATATTCTCCCACGAACCTGCGACCGCGTCGGAAACACCCTGTTTGACATACCTGTCGCTACAAGCAGGAAACCGCCGGCTCGCGTTTCACGTTAATTACGCCGGAGCTACTTGGTGTAATTCGACTGCAAAGTTTCCAACCGGGAACTTTGTCCTCATAACAAAGCAACAGCTGAGAAACCACTGACGCAGTTCTACAAATGAGGAGCAGCTTTCATGCCACACCGACTTCTCTACTGAGACAAGTTCCAAGCACGTCGCTTCTGAATGTTCATACCGACGTCTTGTACTTCTTTGTTAGGTATACAGCCAAACACGACCATGTTGTCACTGCTGTTTCCTCTGCGAAAAAATATTCTTAAATGTCCATCCCACTTCTTCAGTAGTATACAGGGTGAGTCACTAACTATTGCTGTGGTGTGCGTACTGTAAGATCTTCAGTATACGCACCATCAGATTATTTGACTTGTCGCTCTAACGAAGTAGGAGAGTGTCAGCAATATGTCTCGTGGTCTTATCGTGGCGTGTTTATCTTCTGCCGTTAGGTCAGACGATAGAAATGCCACTTGCACGCTTAGAGTAGCAGATTGACGGTGACCAACTTTAAACAGAACTTGATTAATTTTCACACACATTTATTAAAATAATAGCAAGCATAAAAATTACTTAACTTGGTTCTGGATGCTATTTACAATTGACAATCTGAAGTTCCTTTGGTATTGGTACGTTAATCTTATTCTCACATATATCTCTGATACTTGACAAAAGTGTCTATACATTTATCTTCATGGCTATGTACAGGAATATGGTAATCTTATTAGGCGCAGACTGAAACTTGACTATAGACTGGTACATACAAATGTAGAACTCGTACAGACTGGTACAGACTAATGCAGACTGGTACAGACTGGTGCAGACAAATGCAGACTGACTAATCACAGATCTGTACACACATTATAATACCTTGCACGTTCATGTATCACTGCGCGAGTGTGATCCGCGAGGAGAAAAGGTTCTACGTTCGCAGCAATCTCATTGGCTGCGTTACATATTAATACGCGGATTGGCGGAAGGAGAATTTGGTCCGTCTCTATGGCAGTGCCATCTTGTAGTGCAGAGATGGACGAGCGCTGCGCCTGCGCTTTTGTGCTTAGCGGGGCGCGCTCTAGTGGGATAGTTGTGTACGCGCTGACTACGCGGAACTATGTACACAACAATTGCCACCTATAATAACTCCGACAGTATGATAGTATCTGGAAAGTTTGTGGGACAAATGTTGTATGGGGCAACGAGGGCCTTAATGTAACGATGGTTTTTTTTTTTTTTGCTAAGCAGGGTCGCGTCAGAGATATGTTCAACTTTGTTTTCTTAAATGGGATGCTATAGTTTGGTACTTATTTTCTGATAGCGCCTATCGAAGCGAATCGCGAATCCAGTGATGGATAACAATAAGGTCTTTGGAGATCAACGAATGTCACAAAGGTGGTATGAACGTCCATTTACAGAAGGTGTTCGAAGTGAGAACCATTTGTATCAATGCAGTGCTGCAATGTTCTTATCATGGATTGAGTGGTATTCCTTGTCACCTCGGCACTTATCGGAGCACCTGCTCTGACAATTCTCTGTCGTATATCGTGCAAATTGTAAATATTCGCCGAATATGGGGTGTCCATCTAACGTGCCATTGCCATGTAAACACCATTCGACGGTTTCGTAATACAACACTAATAGAAACGGTAAGACTAGTATCGTCGAATTAAGCATCTGTGAATGATGTAATCCTTCGAAGAAGAAGTCGATTTATGGAGAATGCCAACGAAATTCAGTGAGAGCTATAGACTAATAAGCTGAAAGATATCCTCCAGTACTCACCCTGCACGTCGTACATTTAAATATGTGTACAATAAACTGAGAACAACTGGATCTTTAACGCATTGGAAACATGTCCGGCAAAGGAAAGTTACTAACGAGGAAACGGAAATTGGTATTCTTGCCACTGTGGTTCGAGGTCTCTGCTTCAAATTGTAAGGGAATCTGGCATGAGCGTTCTGCTTCGCCATAAATATCATCCTTACCGTATCAGTCTCCAACAAGAATTAACTGGTACGGATTGTATGAGTCTCATTGAATTCTACCGATGGTCTCAACTTCAGATTCAGAGGGATGACACATTTATTAATTTGATTTTATTTACTGACGGGGCTACATTCACGAACCATGGAAAAGTTAATTTGCATAACATGCACTACTAGGCAACTGAAAATCCATGTTGGCTGCGGAAAGCTGCACGCCAAAATCCGTGTTCGCTGAGTGTAAGGTGTGGGATTTGGAGGACAGAATTATAGGCCCCTATTTCATCGAAGGAAATCTTAATGGTAGGAAGTACGTCACATTCCTGCAAGAAACATTAGGTCTGTTATTGGAAGAAATTTCTTTAGAGACAGAGAGCAGAACGTGGTATCAACACGATGGGTGTCGGGCACATTTTTCCTTGATGGCTAGAAATGTGTTGGAGAGACAATTTCCAAATCTACTTCTACATCCATACTCCGCAAGCCACCTGACGGTGTGTGGCCGAGGTTACCTTGAGTAGCTCTATCGGTTCTCCCTTCTATTCCAGTCTCGTATTGTTCGTGGAAAGAAAGACTGTCCGTATGCCTCTGTGTGGGCTCCAATCTCTCTGATTTTATCCTCATGGTCTCTTCGCGAGATATACGTAGGAGGGAGCAATATACTGCTTGACTCCTCGATGACAGTACGTTCTCGAAACTTCAACAAAAGCCCGTACCGAGTCACTGAGCGTCTCTCCTGCAGAGTCTTCCACTGGAGTTTATCAATCATCTTCGTAACACTTTTGATATTGTTAAATGATCCTGTAAAGAAGCGCGCTGCTCTCCGTTGGATCTCTCTATCCCTTCTATCAACCCTATCTGGTACGGATCCCACACTGGTGAGCAATATTCAAGCAGTGGGCGAACAAGTGCTTGAATATCGCTCACCAGTGTGATATCCGTACCAGATAGGGTACGTTGGATTGGACGCGGAGGAGATGTGTCGTGGATAGCTCGTTCACCAGACTTGACGCCTCTGAATTTTCTCTTGTGAGGATTCGTAAAAGACATTGTTTACAAATACGTTCAAACTACACCTGAAGATACGCAGGACAGAATTGTCAGAGGATGTGCTTTGATAAGTGCCGATGTGATAAGGAATTCTACTCAATCAATTATAAGAACATTGCAGCACTGCATTGATACCAATGGTCATCACTTCGAACACCTTCTGTAAATGGACGTTCATGCCACCTTCGTGACCTTCGTTGATCTTCAAAAATCTTACTGTTACACATCACTGGATTCGTCTCGATAGCCGCTGTCAGGAAGTAGGTACCAAACTATAGGATCCCATTTAAAAAACAAAATTGACTTTCATGTCTCTGAAGCGACCCCACCTAGCAACGAAAAATCAACGTCATATTATGGCCCCGTTGTCCTATGCGACTTTTGTCCCACAGAGTTTTCAGCTCCTATCAACTTTCGGAATTATTCTAGGTGGTAATAGTTAGTGACTCGCCTGTTTATTCATTGTACTTGAGATATAAGATATGAATGAAGTGGAGTTGGAACTGGGGATTTTGCCGAAAGGTATCAATTTTACAAACAGTTTATTAGGTATAAAAAAATGTTTCTTGACAAGTGAGAATGAGCAGAGCAAGTAAAATTAACCAGCAACTCCATTGCAATTCTTGAAGTCAGGGCTTGAAATAAGACGATAGCTACATAAATTTCCTTCAGCACATTATAGCAAAGTTTATTAGACTTCACCCCCAGTTACGACAACTGGGCCATCTGGAACAATAATTCACGAACGGTAAACCCCCGATTCGCTAAAGAATCTAACTCCCATGTACAAAACAGCTTACAGTGTCCCTTTATTTTACCTATGAGTTAATGTCCTACATATTTGACTCTAAACACATAAGCCAGGCAAACTTTGGGAAAGGTTTGAAATAATGCTTAAACTTTGTTGCAAGTCGCTAAGTGCTGGATTAATAAAGTCCTGCTGTTTGCGCGTCATTAGATACGCTGTGCCAAGACAAACACACACTTTCTAACTGTAATACTTATCATATTGTATCAAACTTCTAACACATGGTAGTACCTCTTAATTACTAGATTATGACAGTATTTTGAATTTTTAAATTCAGCCAATAATTACGCAAAATACTGAAAATCAAATAAAACTTTTGTTGTCTCTGGAAGCCGTTAAATAGGCAACCGACCTTTGGCCAGGAACACCAAAATGACGAATGAAAATAGCTTCCACAAGTAACCACTTAGAAAAACTAAAACATCGGAAAAAATTCTTTGGCTTAAATAGAGGTTACTTAACCTCACTAAGAGAACTGACGCAGAAGGCAAAACAAGAACAACACACACACACACACAGAACCACGTCTCCGTCACATCCAGGGATATAAATAAGGAGCACAAGTCGTGAGAACTTCCACAACAAGTTTCAAACCTTTTATGAGATACATTCTCGCAACACACGCGAACAGCGAGGTGGCGTAATGTTCTGGATTGCGAACAGACTTCAAAGTTTTATGTTTTTCTGAGCTTAGAAGCAGCTAAAAGCCAACCAACAAACGTAAGACATCACAAAATACATATTGACCTATCGCAAACAAACCTGTATCCACAACATTATCGCAATCCGGATGTATAGCACTGACATACACAATTTCACTTTTTTCGTATGTACTTACTAACAACCAGTTATATAACTGCAGATGGCATGCTGTATGCCGAAGGAATAGAAACAAAAATATAGAAAATCTACCGGAAACAGCGAAAACAAATGTAAAAACCAGGATGTGGCTTTTTGTAAATAAGATATTATGAAACTATTCGCAGGACACAATATTTGGAAGCAAAAAGTGTACGTGTAGTAATATTTTGTAATGTTTATAACTATGCTATTTTTTGCAGTTTTTGAATTAAAGATCCCACTGATGGTTGCAAGGTAATCGCTGAAACTAGTTTGGGAATAAATAAATTGAAAACAAAAGTGTTTTGCATCAAGGCTGTCCCACAATGCATTTTTGATATGGTAACCAGTCCGCATTTTGTATTTAAAAGCAGCCGTGACTGAGCAAGACTGTCTACGTGCCAAACCGGAACCGCCGAAGTCTTTCTTAAAGGGAAGCGATCTTTCTTAAATCTGTTAAATAATGGGTCCTTTTCCTCTATGATTTTAAGTTTTGTTTCGAATATAGCTTTTTCTACCATTAAGCAGTATTTTTAGTGACTCCTTTGTTGTTAAGCATAGCCTCTAAACTGTTGTAAAATTTCTTTTAAATACTTAAAGGGTTGAGCTATGTTGATTATGAGCCTTGTTTTTACCCATATTAATGCGTTTGATCTTCTCTTTCTTGAAGTTGTTAGTCACTTGAGCTCATGAAGATTTAGAAAATGAAGTTCTCATTTGTCATGTTTTGCAAGGACTGTCAATAAAATAGACGAATAAATTATTGTAATTTGTAAACCAGCTCAGTCAGTCACTAGGAGCCTACCGTACCATCGTGCAGTACCATTACAGTTAGGTCATCACGCAGTCGTTTCTCTCTACAATATATGGGACAAGAGAGAGCCCTCAGATATTATTATTATTAAAACTTTTCCCAGTACGTCACGGAATATAAAAATACTTATTATTATGCACTTCAGTTGCGGGCGAGAGAAACGTTCAAAGACGGCGAGCTTGGACAAAAAAACATTGCGATGGTAGGCAATGAAACCTCGTACACCCGTTTTCTTAAATTTTGCACATGAAGCAAAAATATTTTCTTAAAATGTAATCTAAAGTGATACAGAAAGTTGCCGTTTGTGTAATTGTATAGTAGAAGCCTAGATACTGACAGTTTAGAGAAATCCATGCACTTTAAAATCTGTCTTTCATTATGGAGTTACTGGAATTACGAGTTTTCGCAGACAGATGGAGTTTTCTTACTATCAACGGATAAATGAAATTAATGATTCGTCCGCAGCTCGTGGTCGTGCGGTAGCGCTCTCTCTTCGCACTCCCGGGTTCCCGGGTTCGATTCCCGGCGGGGTCAGGGATTTTCTCTGCCTCGTGATGACTGGGTGTTGTGTGATGTCCTTAGGTTAGTTACGTTAAATTAGTTCTAAGTTCTAGGGGACTGATGACCATAGATGTTAAGT
Organism: Schistocerca cancellata; assembly: GCF_023864275.1. Taxonomy (NCBI): domain Eukaryota; kingdom Metazoa; phylum Arthropoda; class Insecta; order Orthoptera; family Acrididae; genus Schistocerca; species Schistocerca cancellata. The sequence continues at coordinate 77,686,953 of NC_064632.1, forward strand.
CCCATAGTGCTCAGAGCAATTTGAACCATTTTTTTTAAAATTAATGATTACTTTCAAAAGGTATATATTACGTAATTATCAGGTTACTGCAAGTTAATATCGTGAGGCATGATAGATCAAGCCACTGAAGCGACTGCCGACGCCATTGTTCGCAGATAATTGACCGATCAGACTAATATGATTCTTACGTATAAAAATATACGTAGGGAATGATAGGAAATGATCAGAAATTCGATAACAGTGTGATTCTACTTAGCCATATTGAATAGATAACGAGAGAAAACGTAATGTGTTCTGTCGTTCTACCTTCGAACAATTCGTCACCCCTCCTTTCATTTTGGCCTCTGAAAAGACAGATGCAAATATTTGTGAAAAGTTTCAGTTATTATAATGGGATATCATCAGATCTGATACTGCAACTGAATTCCAATGAGACGTTTAAAAGATATCATACTTTAATAGAAGTTAAGGTACAAAGGAACTTTTCTGTTTGCTCTACAACAACCAGACCGAAAAAGGCGTCACAGAATGCCGAGAACATATGAATTACGGTTTTGTTTGTTTTACAACAAAAGATATTCTGAGTTTGTTTTAGTTTGACCTCTTCAGTAAAACCTGTTACCAAATGTTTTTATTACGATTTTATTTACGAAACACACTTTCCACACAGAAAAGTACTAGAAATTCACCACATATCACAGCATTAATATGTTTCAATTGCTATATTTTGATCTCATGCTATACGTCATTATGAAGGTACATGGGGCATTGCATAGATGGTTAGCACATACAGCGCTAGAAGCTCAAATAGATTTCTGAAGGGAAGTGGTCATTTGTTACATCATGCAAAGTTGGTTACCAAAATAGAGATATAAAGTATTGTAATTTGGAAGCAAATTGAATCAATCGGTCCCAGCCTGCACTCCTGCGATTTAGTACCTGCCATTCAGTCTCTGCAGAGGCCAAAATGAAAGCAGTGCTGACGAATTGTTCGAAGGTAAACGACAGAGCTTCTGTTCGCAAGTGAAAAAAGGAATATGTGTTTTGTCGAACGCGCTTCTTCTAAATTTATTGTCGCATCATCTATAGCTGTGTATATTTATGTCGTTCTACATGTGTTCCCACTTAGTTCAGAAATCATCAGTCCTTGCATATGTTCAGCATGTAGAACAATATCAGCCTACACAATCATTCACGGTGCTCTAATCAGTTGCGAAAAAACACGTGTGGCAAAACAAATACTCCCTTTATTCATTTACAAAGAGATGGTCCTAGTCTAGAAAACATTAATACAGAACCATCATAGAACAGACATGACTGGAAGTTGTAGTTATGGCAACAATGAAAATGAATTACAGAGAGAAGAAGCATGTAGTTGGGTGAGTGGGTGATAGGCACTGGTATTCCAGAGATAAGCAAAGACCGATCGACGAGCTGAAGGATAACAGAGGAATGACATTAGTTAATGTCCAGGAACAAGAAGAAATCGGTAATTTGTTGATATTTCTGGAGGAGGTTTTTATTTAGTGCTGAACATCCATTGGCTAATCATTATGATTTGGAATTGGGTTAATACTGAAATTTTCGCAGGAGCTGCTTAATGAGGCGAGTGATTCCGGAGAGGACTCTTACAGAATATTATCCACATTGGTATCTTAAAGTATTCCATTTTGAAATGTTGTAATAGTTACTTACAAATTTGCAAACAACGAATAGCGAATACCATCAGTCGAGTGGTGTAAGGTATTAAACTTTTGTTATTGCCAATGCCAACAAAAACGAGAATTAAATCCACGCATGGAAGCAATAAATAAAATCTTATAACACGAGCCGTCAGCACCTCTCCTCCCCCGGCGAGATAGATGGGTTAGGTCGTGACTCCGTTCGGCGCACACGTCAGGGAAAGAAGATAAGATTTATGGAGCAATATTTCACAAACGACCTCCCCTCGCGGAGTATTAAGTGATGAAAAGGTTTCCGGAGTCTTTCCTGGAGAGCAGTCACCGCCAGCGGAGCGCTCAGCCGGCGTATTAGGCTTCTCGAAATAGTTGACTCGTCGGCTGCGCTGGCTTGCTCCAGATGTTAATTCTGGTCCACAGTCTTCACTGTTGTGTTCCTGTTCCCGTGTCATGAACTTCAGACTACCAGATCGGAGCAGTGAAAGACTTGCCTTTCTGTTCTACATCTACATCTACATCAATTCCCCGCAAGCCACCTGCCGGTGTGTGGCGGAGGGTACCTTGAGTACCTCTATCGGTTCTCCCTTCTCTTCCAGTCTCGTATTGTTCGTGGAAGGAAAGATTATCGGTATGTCTCTGTGTGGACTCTAATCTCTCTGACCTTATCGTCATGGTCTCTTCGCGAGATATATGTAGGAGGGAGCAATATATTGCTCGACTCCTCGGTGAAGGTATGTTCTCGAAACTTTAACAAAAGCCCGTATCGTGCCACTGAGCGTCTCTCTTGCAGAGTCTTCCACTGTTGTTATCTATCATCCCCGTAACGCTTTCTCGATTACTAAATGATCCTGTAACTAAGCGCGCTGCTTTCCGTTGGATCTTCTCTATCTCTTCTATCAACCGTATCCGGTACGGATCCCACACCGGTGAGCATTATTCAAGCAGTGGGCGAACAAGTGTACTGTAACCTACTTCCTTGTTTTCGGACTGCATTTCCTTAGGATTCTTCCAGTGAATCTCAGTCTGGCATCTGCTTTACCGACGATTAATTTTATATTGTCATTCCATTTTAAATCACTCGTAATGCCTACTCCCAGATAATTTATGGAATTAACTGCTTCCAGTTTCTGACCTGCTATATTGTAGCTAAATGATAAACGATCTTTCTTTCTATGTATTCGCAGCACATTACACCTCTCTACATTTAGATTCAATTGCCATTCCCTGCACCGTGCGTCAGTTCGTTGCAGATCCTCCTGCATTTCAGTACAATTTTCCATTGTTACAACTTCTCGATATACTACAGCATCATCCGCAAAAAGCCTCAGTGAACTTCCGGTGTTATCCACAAGCTCATTTATATATATTGAGAATAGCAACGGTCCTACGACACTCCCCTGCGGCACACCTAAAATCACTCCTACTTCGAAAGACTTCTCTCCATTGAGAATGACATGCCGCGTTCTGTTATCTAGGAACTCTTCAATCCAATCACACAATTGGTCTGATATGTCATATGCTCGTACTTTGTTCATTAAACGACTGTGGGGAACTGTATCAAACGCCTTGCGGAAGTCAAGAAACACGGCATCTGCCTGGGAACCCGTGTCTATGGCCCTCTGAGTCTCGTGGACGAATAGCGCGATCTGGGTTTCACACCATCGTCTTTTTCGAAACTCATGCTGATTCCTACAGAGTAGATTTCTAGTCTCCAGAAAAGTCATTGTACTCGAACACAATACGTGTTCCAAAATTCTACAAGTGATCGAAGTTAGAGATATAGGTCTGTAGTTCTGCACCTCTGTTTGACGTCCCTTCTTGAAAACGGGGATGACTTGTGCCCTTTTCCAATCTTTTGGACGCTACGCTCTTCTAGAGACCTACGGTACACCGCTGCAAGAAGCGGGACAAGTTCCTTCTCGTACTGTGTGTAAAATCGAACTGGTATCCCATCAGTTCCAGCGGCTTTTCCTCTTTTGAGCGATTTCAATTGTTTTTCTATCCCTCTGTCATCTGTTTCGATATCTACTGTTTTGTCATCTGTGCGACAATCTAGAGAAGGAACTACGGTGTAGTCTTCCTCTGTGAAACAGCTTTGGAAAAAGACATTTAGTATTTCGGCCTTAATCTGTCATCCTCTGTATCAGTACCATTTTGGTCAAAGAGTGTCTGAACATTTTGTTTTGATCCTCCTACCGCTTTGACAGAGGACCAAAATTTCTTAATATTTTCTGCCAAGTCAGTACATAGAACTTTACTTTCGAATTCGTTGAATGCTTCTCGCATAGCCCTCCTGACAGTACATATCGCTTCGTGTAATTTTTTATCTGCAAGGCTTTGGCTACGTTTATGTTTGTTGTAAGTTCCCTTTGCTTCCGTAGCAGTTTTCTAACTCGGTTGTTGTACCGCGGAGGCTCTTTTCCATCTCTTACGACCTTGCTTGGAACATACTCATCTAATGGATATTGTACGATGGTTTTGAATTTTGTCCTCTGATCCTTAACACTATCTGTACTTGAGATAAAACTTTTGTATTGAGCCGTCAAGTACTCTGAAATCTGCTAGGGAAAAGGCAGAGAGCTGCATATTGTTTCATCGTCTTTCCCTTCTTTCTCCCTTCCCGTCTCCCAGTTCTTCAGTGATTCGGCCAAATCATCCCTACTGGACATAGTATCTCACTTTCAAATTCTGCCAATATATATTTACTAAGTATCTCTTTACTTTCTGCACCAATACTTCCAGATTTTAGCTTAAGTAAAAAGCTCTGCCAGGCGCCTATTTTCTTTACAAAATACGCATAATTTACAAATAGTTTTCTGCTAAGAGCAACCACAGCTGAAGCAATCTGTGAATACGAAATAAACCGATTTCACCTGTATATGAACTTTTAAAAGGAGTTTTCCTATTTGGGGAGCAAAGTAACTGATGATGATAGAAGTAGAGAGGATATAAAATGTAGACTGCCAATGCAAGAAAAGCGTTTCTGAAGAAGAGAAATTTGTTAACATCGAGTATAGATTTAAACGTCAGGAAGTCGTTTCTGAAAGTATTTGTATGGAGCGTAGCCATGTATGGAAGTGAAACATGGACGATAACTAGTTTGGACAAGAAGAGAATAGAAGCTTTCGAAAAGTGGGGCTACAGAAGAATGCTGAAGATTAGATAGGTAGATCACATAACTAATGATGAGGTATTGAATAGGATTGGGGACAAGAGAAGTTTGTGGCACAACTTAACTAGAAGAAGGGATTGGTTGGTAGGACATGTTCTGAGGCATCAAGGGATCACCAATTTAGTATTGGAGGGCAGCGTGGTGGGTAAAAATCGTAGAGGGAGACCAAGAGATGAATACACTAAACAGATTCAGGAGGATGTAGGTTACAGTAGGTACTGGGAGATGAAGAAGCTTGCATGGGATAGAGTAGCATGGAGAGCTTCATCAAACCTGTCTCAGGACTGAAGACCACAACAACAACAACATGAACTTTTACTGGAATATGACCAGTTTAGTGATCTCAAATCACACTTTTAGGTGTACTAAGCGTTGTATACCTGAAGATGTGATTCGAAATAGGAAATGTATAATCGACATTGTGATAAAAGAAACTGATACCTACCCGAACAATCTATGCTCATGACAACCAATATGAAATTCTCTCACGTCGGTAAAACGTTTCAGCTGTAATGCGGGAAGGACGAGGGGTGACTCTCAGCCTTCTCAAAATAAAATACTATCACCCATACAAGCAAGGCGTCATAGTTTAGACTGACCACTTGGAAACCTGACATGTTAAATGCACGTTTACCTACAAGCTATACCCCCAACACACCCTTAACAGTCAGGTGGATTTAGAACTTAACGTTATAGTCTCGAAGTTTGATTGCCTTTCAGGGCCTAATGTCATAGTTGTCGACTGCTTGGTTACTGGTTCTGGGCTTGTTGTTATATGCCCTTGCGTCTGGGTTATTTGGTTTTAACGATTGTTAGACTGGAGTATTTTGTCGATTACATCGTTATTTTGCGTACCGGGTGTCTCTATCGTTCACATGATGCTCAGATACGCGCGAAAATGTTTGCAGCGTTCCCCCCCCCCCCCCCCCCCCCCCCTCCGCCACTGTATGTGTATGGTGGCGCTAGTGTTCTTCGTGACACATATGAGAAGACTGACTATGAGAGTTGCCCTGCACGTCGAGGCGGTTCGACAGATGCTGTCCGCCGCTTCGTGCACTGAAGTGAATTTTCCAAACCACTTCATTTCAGTGTTGCTAGGTGGGGCTTTTGCCTTTTCTTGTTTTGTTATTTTCCTCTTTCCATTGCAGGTAAAAGCGCTTTTAATGTGTCAGTGTTTATCTAGTCAGTTTGAACTATAACCCTTTGCTTTTAGCGAGCAATTATTTTTTATTTATTTTAGGAAGCAAAGTTCGATTAAAAAGCATGCCACTCCTGGACCCTGGTGAAACAGACGGCTCTCATGAAACTAGTTACCATAAATGTGTAACTCAACGAAAACGCTAGAACTTACCTCGAATACTAAGATATTAATTCAATGAAAATCTAGAGCCTACTAACACAGTTATGGGGGCAGAATACCAATGCGCAATAAAGGAAAGGTGCGTAACTTAACTACGAAATGAAATTCTGTGTCCAAAATACTTCAAAAAACTCACCCCCCTCACAAAGGTTCAAGGAAATGCAAGATTCTCGTGTAACAATAAAAGACCGTAGAAAATAACACAGCATAAGCAGCGAAAGTAACGTTATTAACGTCAAATTGACGTTCTGGGAAGTAAGACCTAACCGGCAACCAATAAGGAAAGGAATTTGCTCATAACGCATTCGAAACTAAGTCACAAGTTCCCCCTATTGTTTATTGACATAAGTGATTACTCGATCGCAAGTGAAGTTCTGTAATGAACTTTGCGACAACACACAGAGCAACCAGTGCGCCAACTTAATGCAATGACTTTACAGTAACATTTAAATTCCCACCTACCGAATCTGTAAGGAAAAGCCAATCAGAAACTCTCTTGTGAATGTCAAAATCACGCACAAATCTTTTCCTAGGCTACTATGACTTTCCGTCTCCACAAGAAAAAATACATGTAACCCTGAGTTATCTTTGCTTTCAAGATACGTAGGAAAGAACTTATATATTGAGAACAGTCCTTTATTTACATTCCAGAGACTCGCCTCCTTCAGCACAAGAGTACTGTTCGTGTTTCTCGGCCTATGGAATCCTCTGAAAAGTCATTATATTGCCATAGATGAGTCCTTCGTATTGTCTGCAATTGTATTTGCGGAGTAAACCTTCGTCTTGGAGTCCGAAACTCTCTTGTTTTGCTAGCATTCTCCCTACTGACTCCGACGTCCTGGCACCCGTCACTGCAAAGTATGGCACAAACCGACTCTTCTGTCTTGTCACCGTGGCTACTTGCTAAGACGTCGCTTGTAGCTAGTAGGCTATAGTTGTGAATACCTCCCCACCGACTAACACTAAATTCTACGCAGAGCCTCCCAGTTAATAAGCATCCTGTATCATCACAAACACAAACACAGAGCGTGTTCAAGGTGAAACGAAATAAGGAGAGAAAATAAACTAAAGAACCAACTACAGGTGAATCTCCCACTCACTCATTATACCCACGTAATAAAACAAGTGTTTATAAAAATTGTTGGAGGTCAGATTAATATTAATTAAAGAAGTAAATGAGATAAATGAGAGAAGGAGACCAAGTTTCAAGCTGGCGCCTCTCATCACTTCTCCCACTGTGAAGAAAATTTATACGAATATTACCTGGAAACAGAGTGTAGCGCTTCTCAGTCAATTTTCCTAAACCCACTGTACTCGAGAAAGGACTAGGGACCAAAAATAAGCGAAACAGGATATGGACACATCGTCACATAAATTCACACTCTTACCACAATCAAGCCTCTTGCGCCATCAGCACATGAACTCATAATGGTGGAAAGAGTCCCAAATAGCTACCTGAAACTGAATGAAAAATGGAGCCCAGCTCTCTAACCTCAACGACACTTTATCACTTTACAACAGTGGATAACACCAAACACAGTCATATGCATTTACTTTACAAACATCGAATGGAAGGTTCCTGCTACAGTTACACACCTGATACATCAGTGGCTCTGTTTTAGCATTTACACTGCAGTTACTTGAACAATACGGTAACGACAGTATTCACACTATGACGTGACCGTGCTTCACAAGCTGTAATGATCATGCTAGGCGGTACTCTCATCGATCTGCATCTAAAACGCTGTGCGTCACCAACAGATAAACGTAGAAAGGATATGCCATTAGTTTAACACCACTGAGATAGAGGTAAAGATAAGAAAAATCGTCATTCCATATCAGTAACAGGGATATTTCCCCCAAACATTTCGTTTTCTAAGGGTCAAATCCAAAAGAATGCTGAAGATTAGATGGGTAGATCACATAACTAATGAGGAAGTATCGAATAGGATTGGGGAGAAGAGAAGTTTGTGGCACAACTTGACTAGAAGAAGGGATCTGTTGGTAGGACATGTTCTGAGGCATCAAGGGATCACCAATTTAGTATTCAAGGGAAGCGTGGAGGATAAAAATCGTAGAGGGAGATCAAGAGATGAATACACCAAGCAGATTCAGAAGGATGTAGGTTGCAGTAGGTACTGGGAGATGAAGAAGCTTGCACAGGATAGAGTAGCATGGAGGGCTGCATCAAACCAGTCTCAGGACTGAAGACCACAACAACAACAAGAGTGCGAATCAATGTAAAATAATATAATAGCAAATCATAACACTAGGAGATCCATTGAATCCCTGTGCAAACAACTGGCGTCCAAAAGTTATTGCAGACGCACCTAATACAGGTATTGGTTTGGGGTCAATCACCCAGAACTTCACTGTCACTGACACCCTCACGCGCTGCACTATGCGAACGATGGAAAACAGGGTGTCCAAACCGTGTCTGCATCTCGTAATTGTGGCCTGAGAGGACCAACAACACAATAGAGTTCATCAGTAAGTTCTTCATCGTCAGAGGTGGCTACGTAACTGGCCGAGGCGGCCAAGCCTTTTACAGCAGCTAGTTGTTGATATCACGGCTGGGTCGGACGGAGCTACGTTGACTGTTTGTATATGAACCTAGAGATAAAAGGGTTGGATTGACATGTATAGCCTGCTATACATTACAAGATGTACTAGTGGGATACTCACAAGGAGGAAAAGGTATACCGATCACAGCACAGTACCACAAAGTGCGCGTAACTGCAAAGGAATGGATTCTCTCTCAGAGAATATGGACTATCATTGTTCGTCCATTAACATTGGGTAAGGCAATTAATACGTAATAAGTGGTCCCACAAGAAGAAAATAATAAGAAAACAAGATCTAAGTAGTGACAACTGGTGTCAGTTGATGTTCTCAGCTACTTAAGTTCTCTCAAGGTGTATTGAACGTTTGGCGACGAACTGATAGTCGTGGATAAGACTGGTGCCAACCAAGCGTCAATCATCCCTGATACGAATAAATTGGCCTTTGATGCCGCATGGTTTGTAGTTCTTCATGTGCACCGCCTCTGGGAACAGTCTGGTCCTTGTCTCACTCGTCTCATTCCATCCATCCGTCACGGGCACCCCATCAGTATTAAGTATGGAGGCCACAGACACTAGGTCAGTCCAGCTACCTGCGACAACCATGAGGGCGGCATACTGTCTCGTTCTTGAATCTGGCAAGTTTGGACAAGAAGAGAATAGAAGCTTTCGAAATGTGGTGCTACAGAAGAATGCTGAAGATTAGATGGGTAGATCACATAACTAATGATGAGGTATTGAATAGGATTGGGGAGAAGAGAAGTTTGTGGCACAACTTGACTAGAAGAAGGGATCGGTTGGTAGGACATGTTCTGAGGTATCAAGGTATCACCAATTTAGTATTGGAGGGCAGCGTGGAGGGTAAAAATCGTAGAGGGAGACGAAGAGATGAACACACTAAGCAGATTCAGGAGGATGTAGGCTGCAGTAGGTACTGGGAGATGAAGAAGCTTGCACTGGGTGGAGTATCGTGGAGAGCTGCATCAAACCAGTCTCTGGACTGAATACCACAACAACAACAGGTTGGCATTGCCCTCAAGGAAAAGAAGTTCGGGAAGGTGGTTCCCGCTGGAACGCGTTGTTCCAGTTTTGACTTTCACTGGGGCGACCAGCAAGCGGCTGCCAACTGGCTGGGGATGGTCCCTCAGGACAGCAGCAGTCGTATGCCGGCAAGATGGTCTCCTCTGCATCTGTTCCATACCGCTCGCACTGCAATGTCGGCTCTCCCTGTATCAGTGTCGTCCATCGTGTCTCCTTGCGCGATGTGCCTTCACATAACCTTACAAAAAATATGACTACGCATGTCGATCGCTAATATATTTATGATTATATCAACAATTTAACTATACTCTCTAACACTTTCGGTCACTACTCAAATGTGTCTGTTTTTGTATTGCATAGCAATGATTGCAAAAGTAAGATTTCTTAAAATTTTCCTCTCTTAACACATTCGTTGCTGAATTATCATCATCTTGGCATTTACCTGCTCAGATTTCTTCAGAATATTATCGGGCTGCACTTCACCTAGATTTTACATAATACAAACAATTGTTAATAATGACTCTCACTGTTCCCTTCACGTAAAACTTGCGTACACCTTAGTTCACACTTGTACATAGTAGTGATTACTGAATTGTTGCTCATTAAGATTACGCTGATTACGTGCAACCATCTGTCGTCACACCACATCTCTCTGTATACCGTTAATTTCCTTTACTCTTTTAATTGATTTTAACGTATATGAAATATGTATGCTTATGGACTGCATAACCTTGAAAGCCATGGAAAAGGCATGCAGGAGTAAACCTACTTATGAAATATTGTTGCTGTTGTGGTCTTCAGTCCAGAGACTGGTTTGATGCAGCTCTCCATGCTACTCTATCCTGTGCGAGCTTCTTCATCTCCCAGTACCTACTGCAGCCTACATCCTTCTGAATCTGGTCTCCCTCTGCGATTTTTACCCTCCACGCTGCCCTCCAATACTAAATTGGCGATACCTTCATGCCTCGTAATATGTCCTACCAATCGATCTCTTCTTCTAATCAAGTTGTGCCACAAATTTCTCTTCTCCCCAATTCTATTCAATACTTCCTCATTAGTTATATGATCAACCCATCTAATCTTCAGCATTCTTCTGTAGCACCACAATTCTAAAGCTTCGATTCTCTTCTTGTCTAAACTATTTATCGTCCACGTTTCACTTCCATACATGGCTACACTCCAAGCAAATACTTTCAGAATTATGTAATGTACAGACTGAAAATAACTAATGTAATAAAATGTACAGACTTCATACATGGTATTAGCTGTTACAAATTTCAGCATGAAAGGAATTATTAAACGAATCGTAAATTAAAACCAAGTGAAAGATGTAAATGCAGGAGATGATGTACTGGCTACAGTAAACGGGTGAGGACCGGTCCTGAGTCCTTCCTGGGTGGCTCAGCTGGTGGAGCACTTACCTGTCACCGACATACGTCCCACGTTTGGCCCGGCACAAATGGGATATGAGACAGTTACTAAACAGTTACAATACAGACATTGACAAATACTTTCCTTTTTGTACAAGAATGAACTGTAGTAAGAAGGGAAAAAAATACGCATCATAGACGCAAGTGACGTATCAACGCAAAAACTTGAAATGACAGACAATAAATCGATAATATACATTACACAAGTCTTGTTGCTTCTTGAGACATAAGAAAATTCCACTTGCGAGATGTATAACGTCTCTTGTTCCATGGTGATTATTCCTTAATTCCATCATATTTACGCTTCATTCTGAGGTACTCAGCTCCCCGGAACGCAATATTGCATGGCGACTGTATCGTTCTTTAGAGTAGATGTGCAATATATTTTCACAAAACTATTAATAAAAAGCTCTTTCCACAATTGTCACTGTTCTCCAATCACTCAGTAACAGTTCAAGACTCATTATCTTCCTGTATGCGCATTAATTTATTACATTGCTGGGTAATAATAAAATCGTGTATAACTGGATAGTTATACCAAAAGCCTTAAAACAGTCTGCATTGTGATCAGCTTTATAACTCATCTGTATGAGCTCTCCGTTCTCAGTGACAAGTTCCGTTAATCCAGTGGGTACATCTCAACTTTTTAAATGATGGCGTAGTTCAAATGTTAAACGAACAGCGGGATAAACTCGTAGGCATTATGGAAATAAAGGATCGTGCCTCAGTCGGCGGTGCAGTGTTAGCAACTCTGCCGGCTGGTCGGACTTTCCTCAGGAGAGCTGTAAAGTTACACTCCAACTGTGGCCGCTACCTGTAAAGTTAGCCGCCGGTAACGATCCGTGAAAAGGGGGAAGGGTTCGGCGCGTCCCGGAAAAAGAGCACCACCTGATGTGTGCGTGTGTATGAGAGAGATGGAGGGAGAAAGCAAGTGAGGGAGGATGGTTGATACAGTAGAGACGGAGAGTAACGGTAAGTTAGAGCCAGAGAAAATAGTGTTAAAACACTCCATTAGATTATGGCAGTTTGCTTAACTTCGGGATAGAACTTTTCATTCTTTAAGCGTAGCTGCGAATTATTAGGTTTTAGGCCTACTTCCGTTATGGGACGGTCAGACAGTCCGGCAGCCGCTTGTAAGTCTTACAAGGGAATGGTCAGACTTGTCATGCCGAAACATGTATTGCTTTTTTTAGCACTGTTATTTAACTGTGCAAAAGGTCCGTATGCAAAATTGTAGCTGCTGACAAGAACTGGAAGTCACCTAAAAAAAATCACGAACATGGCTGTGTTTCCTGCTTGGCGCTTGCAGTGGCAGCTGGCCACCCCTGGAAATGGCGAGTCGCGAGTGTTGTGCGCATGGTCGGCAAGTGCGGCCGTCTTATCGCGGCGTTCATTAAAGAGGAATATCGCTGCACGGTTTTGGTGGAAAGGGGAAACGAATATTCGTTTCTGTGGCATGCACGTCCTCTTTATTTCTGGTACGTATTTCGAAACATACCGTCCCGAAACTGGTTAGAGATGTGAAAGATGTTCTGTACGTGTTCATCTATACACCGCAAGCCACTTTACGATGAACATTCAATCTCCCCTCACAGGTGATGGCGAACCCTGTAAATGGTTTGCTGCTTGCCATGGAGATATACCACAGACGCCAAATGAAGCAATCAACAGAAAACATGCGTGAAGACTATGTGTTGTGCGACATGGTTGTTAAACTTCTAGACGAGCATGTAAATGGCGCAGACATGTGGCTATAAACAACTGAAACACTCGATATTGAAGACTGTGAATCTACAGACGGCGAAGACACCGACGAAAGTTGCACTCATGAAGACTCTTCGAGTGATAGTGCCACAGACCATCATCAATTATCTCCGAAAGTAACACCAACAACTACAATTACCTTATCAGACAAAGAAAAAGCGGTGACGTATTGGTTGAACGAAAGTGGTAAGAAACGCCTACGTGTCAGTACTGTTGAAAATAAGTATCGCTTTGTCCGTTCTGAACGTGAATTGTATAGATGGAAAAAGGAAGTCGTTGGACGACGTAACAGTCGACTGGAAATTGCGCCGGAGATAAATGCGCGACTTTTTGAGCTATTTACCGATGCCAGACAACAGTCATTTAGTGTCAGCGATACAACTTTGCGTGATTGGGCGTTAGACATTGCCAATGCGAAAGGCGCTAAAGAATTTACAGCTTCTCGAAGTTGATTAGTCGCTTCAAAATATCACATAAAATTGTGGCAAGAAAAATAACAAAATTTGTATCGAGCTTTTCTTACGAATGCAAAAAATGAGATCGTTAGTTTTAGTGAATCGTACGTGTACAATGCAGGTCAGTCAGGTTTTCAAAAAGAAATGCGTGTGGAAAGAAACTGTCATTCAAAGGGGAAAAACATATTGTGGCGATTGCGCAACCCACGACTGCACTCACCCATTCATATACTACAATGCCCATAATTAGTCTGGATGGTTCATTGCTGCGTAAGCTATATGTGTGTCTTCAAGAACCAACTGGACGTTTTGGACCACGTGTCAAAAGAACAATGTTCTACGCAAACAATCTTGTGGTAGACGCATCGAAGTCTGGAAAAATGGGAAATGAATATGTTACACTTTCCATGCGTCATGCTTTTCTTCCGTTCTGCGGGAACAAATCTCTTCTAGATTCGTGGTCAGGTCATAAAAGGTCTGATTGATTAAAAGCTGTATTTCGAGCCCACCCTGACAAAGAAGTAGAGATACTTCAGATTCCACCCGGCACGACGAACGTAATTCAAGCTTTAGACAGAGAATTTTTCCGTCAGTGGAAGGCATTTTGCATTTTATTGTGTGCAGATCATTGCAATTTCCTGTCTATCACCGTGACAATATTCTCAAGCTGCAGTCAGTAGTACATTATCAATTTTCCTCCCCACGGTTTCAGAATTTGATTAAATATGTGTGGCACTCGTCGAAATATACTGATACTAGACCTGATTCATTCCTAACACCAGCCCAGTTTTGTCTACGGACATCTAACAACGTCTGTGATTCGCAGGGCTGCCATATGTCGTATTTGCTTGTACGTTCTTGGTGCGCAAGAAACCTATGTTTTGAACATTGTATCAATATTTCGCATTTTTGCGGTAATTACAAGAAATAAAATTTGGACGTGTTCTAAACCGTATATTTAATTGTGTCTTTTTCATAGCTATTTGGAAAGAATGTTGTAGATAACATATCAGCCATATTTGTCAACGAATGTTTCATTATCATACGATCGCTTTCACTGGGGGAATCAGCTCTCTCACTGCTGTAGCGAGAGAGCGGCGCGTAGCTAACGCCACCTTGTCCCTAGATGGCGTTGGTATAACGTAGCGAGAGACGTCAGGGTTGTACAAGACGCAGTTATAAGCGCGGAAACCATGCGACAATAATGTCTTACTTCATAAAATTGTTTACGGACTTCCAGGTCATGTCAGCAGCTAAAATTCTGCATACAGACTTCTTGCAATGTTAACTCACAGTGGTAAAAAACGCAACACAGGTTTCGACATGACAAGTCTGACCATTCCCTTGTTAGATTCGACACCCGGAGCCGCCAAAGAACTGGCTCTGAGCACTGTGGGACTTAGAACTACTTAAACCTAACCGTAGTGGTCGCGCGGTTCCAGACTGTAGCGCGTAGAACCGCTCGGTCACTCCGGCCGGCCCCAAAGAACTTCACTGACTCATAACTAAAGGAGATCCGCTCTGCAAGTCAGAAATTAACTGAAACAGAGATCGGAACCTCTGCTGCTTAGGTAGGAAGAAGCATACAGGTTAGGGTTCAACCTCCCGTCGATGAGTAGATCATTAAGAATGTAGCATATATGTAAGGACTGACAAGTAAGCGGCTTGAGGTCATTCAAATAAACCATCGCAGCAGTCACAGAATAAATGTGGATGGCTGCATTACGAACTGCAGCCCACTCATGGCCGAATGCACGGCCAGTCCCATAATCATTGCGACAAAAAACACTGCTTCAAAACTGGCATTGAATGACGCTTCAGTAGAGTATAGTTACAGGTGGGTGTCAGATCAGTGCCTTAGGTATAGTTTATGGGTAGAAGAGATTTCGTAGTAGTAGTAGTAGCTTTATTCCTCCACGGATCACTTTACAAGCATATTCAACAATTCGTGAGATATCAATTGAAGAATATAACAAATTGCATGTTCAATCATTTACATACGCAGAGGCCTTGTTTGACGAAGATGAGGCAGGTAATCAGCCGTAGCCTTTTTGTTGGATATATCGAAGGCTATTCTTGAGGAGATCACTACGAGATCGGTAAAATAACATAATGAGTAGACCACTTAGAACTACCTCATGCTAAAACAAAACTGTAAGATTAACTGTGTTGGTGAGACTCATTGCAGAAAACAGTTAAAGAGCCAGAACAGACAACTGACAGCACAGTGTTACCGTGGATGACAGTTTCTCGGGTTGTCGCTACAGAACAAGCGTTAATTTTCCTGGTGTTTCATTATCATAGTTTCTCACATGTAATCTACACCACTTTGCAACATTTCTGGATCTTTCAAAAATGTTTACTCGAAGACACGGGCAACAGATAGTATTCACTACTATTGATTTCGACCGATCGACGGCAATCATAAATTAATGTGGCGGCTACTTCAATCGGGCAACGGTCATCTCCACATGATAAATTACTGCAGCACAACTATAAAAATTATGCTATGACGAGCTCATGTACTGTTAATTCGGAGCTGCTACGTTGAACACATCAATGAAGACTGGCGATTATTTCAAAGAAATGTCGCATATCCATAGCCGACGTAACAGCAGAGAACCCGTTCGTACAAGTGATGAATGACCACAGACTCCCTGTTATCTTCTGCAAGCCCGGCTGTTCGGAATCTAGCTGCTCGGTAACGTAAAACTTTGTAGGAGTGCTTGAAGCAAAGCAGGCGCTGTATCGTGTGTGAGATACAGAGGCGAGCGAATGTGCCGGGACTTACCCCAGTTCACTGCTAGCGGATCCACGTCACATTTACGCAACAGAATTAACTATGAAGTTAAAAATGAAAATTTGTGTTTAAAACTTTGTTAAAATATAGTTTAGTGCTATAATATTCCACGTACCAAGTCTTTATGTTCTAGACTTAATAGTTTACGTAAAAATGCCGTTTTAAGAGAAAAGTAAGTGGCGCTAAATAATGAAGCTATAAAGCCAGAATTTGGTCAGAAGGTGCAGTTAGAATTCATAAATTAGTGGTGCAGGCTTCCAAAACCATACAACAAAAATTGACACCAGAATCCACGTTTTTAGGAAAAATCAGAGGCGCTGAATAATGGACTTACAAACATGAAAATTTGCTTTATGCTTCAGTTCAACCCAAAAATAATAACTGATAGACCAAGTTAAGCTACCTCTTATAGTTTCTGAGTAATTAAGTATAAAGCCAATTTTGTAACTAAAATGTACGCAATTGTTGTAGATTAACTACCTGTGATTTTAATGATAGAGAATTTTGGTTAAAGTGGTTGATATCACATACCAAGTGATAGGGCTATACTAAATTTGAGAGTTGTAGTATTAATAACTGCTGACACAAGTTCTAGTAAAGATATGGTTCAGAGTTAACGATCTACCGTTAGTTGAACTATAAAAATTCTAGAAGACAAAGTTTTCATTCTAGCGAGCTGAAACTTTTTCGGTGATTTCAAACACCTTAACTGAATACAAATAAAAATTAAGATGTTTCTGAAGTAATTTGTAACTATATTATTAAAGTGCCGAGAAAGCGGTCGTGCGGAGGCTGCTGCAGTATGCAGACAGCAGTAGACAACATATGTTCCCTCGACCGTCCGCTCTGGTACGTATATAAATACAGCCCGAGCGGCAGGAGTGAGGTTCACTTTGCATTCAGCTACTGTAAGATCCACGTGTGTTAAACGTCGGATCGCGCTCTGCCTCGGATGACGTCAGAGCCGAAGTATGTCAAAGAGTGTATTTTGCGGTAAAAACGGATAGTGAACTCGCGAGGACTATACACCGTCCTGGAGCACTTAGAATTCACCATGGTAAGTGTTGGTGTGCCGTCCGTGTGAATTACAATATCGCGTGCCAAGTGGTGACTTCATTTCCACTTTTATGGCGAGCATTAATTTTGAACATTTATTGCAAACTTTCATTGAGTTTTCTCAGTCAGGGCGGAAGACCATCTGGTAGGAATGTACCATAGAGGTCGCCTCTGAACTGCTAAATGTGGGCCGGCTGGGGTGGCCGAGCGGTTCTAGGAGCTACAGTGTGGAACCGCGTGCCCGCTACGGTCGCAGGTTAGAATCCTGCCTCGGGCATGGATGTGTGTGATGTGCTTAGGTTAGTTAGGTTTAAGTAGTTCTAAGTTCTAGTGGACTGATGACCTCAGAAGTTCAGTCCCATAGTGCTCAGAGCCATTTGAACCATTTTTTTTGCTAAATGTGCTGTTAGAACAGAAAGAATTGCTTTCACTTGAAAAATTGTGAATTTCCAAGTGTTGTATGTGAGAAACTTTACGCAATATAATTTTGACTGGAACTGTAAACTTTTTATTTAAAATCATAGTCCTGATCCCGCAAAGAAATAGGAGAATAGAAAGTATTCTTTCAGTGGGCTGGACCAGAATGTGACCGTGCAGACTGGAAACTAAGGTCAGTGTGTTTCCCCTCGCTTTCTGGCTGACCACTAAATTAGTTGGCAGGCTCACGTGAGAAAAACAGCGAACCATCAAATGATTAACATTTGCCTGCCGCCCCACATGCTGTGTTTCATCCAGAATTTCAGGAGACCTCGTTCGAAAATGTAAAGGACTGTGAATTAAGTGCGTAACGTAGACTGGCGCCGACTGAAATTTTATGTATTCATCATCCAATACCACGTTCTCAATTAATGCTGGTTTATAACTTTGTTCTACGATTACTATATTTCGTTTGCTTGATTCGTGCGGGGAAATACGAAGACGTACCTCTAACAGGAAATGATGGATAATACGCTAATTTGCGGTTAATCTTATGTTACTATCAGTTTGCTCATAGAAACGTGATTCATGTGCCCCGTCGGGAAAAAAAGAAACTGAACTTTATTGCCTCACAAAAAAGTAAAGCTGAGAGAAAGGGCGGAGGAAAGAAAACGGAACGTCACGGATTGTGACGCTATGTGATGTTATTTCAGTGATTACAAAATGTCAAAGAACTTGGGGCAGTATGAAACTACTTATTCAGCATAGCTTTGTAGTTGTGGGTGCCTGCACTGATTCTGTAGGAAGGGTGTCGTGAAGCCTAATGAGGCAAACTGGCCCGCAACTGTTGCAACAGGTTCATGATATTCTGGATACTGACAGTGATACGGAATTTACGTCCGAGCTGCTTCCACACATTTTCTATCGGGGACGGGTTTGCAGTCTTGCTGCGCATGGGAGTACCTCAAGTTGGCCGTCAGCTAATAGAGATACGTTCCATACATGGACGAGCGTTGTCCTGTTGAAAAATGGCACGACAATACTGTCGCTTGAGAGATAACAAAGGAGAACGCACGGTGTCCGTGGCGCACCACTGAACCGTCAGAATTCCCTCAGTCATCACCAGTCGTGACGCGTAGACAAAGCTGATGGCTTACGACTAACACCGCTTTGGCTCTCCGAAACGTTGGAAAACGGGACCTCTCCCCATACTCGCCTACGATGGTCTTCAGGGTGGAGCAGAACAGCGAGTCATCGCTGAAAGTAATGCGGGGCCATTTATCAGCAAGCCATGTTTCACGTTTATGGCACTACTGAGTTGTGGTGTTGACGCCAGTCTAATCACGGGACAGTAATTCCCTAGTCCGTCAGTCGCTAGTCTCCTACCAGTGGTGTTGAATTACACAGAATGTTGCCGGGAGTCCATTATTTGTTTTCGGATGCAAGGCGCAGTTACGACGTGCTTTATGTACAATACTGTATTCTTGCTTTGTGGTGGTGAAAAGTGTTCGACCGCAACCTCTACGGCAAGTATACCTCCTCTCAAGTACCAGTTACGTTCGCTGTTGGGCCACTGCCACATCCGGAGGCCTCATCATTCCGGATATTCCTTGATTCGACAATCCGGTCAAGCTGAGACTCTTAACGCGGACCCTTTCAAACTGCCAGAAGCTGACAACGCTGTCTCACAGAAGTACGTGGCATCTCCGTGGTCTTCACAGTGATCACTCAAGAACTGACGCTGCTCACTTCAATTATATACCCCACCAACCCTGATAACATTAAAGACAGACAAGACCAACACCAGAAAACAATCACGCATTCTGGTGCCCGTTCTATCACAGAAAACTGCAAATCAAATCGTTTAATTGCCGGCCGAAGGTGTGCACGTGTACGTGGCTACGTTTACACCCGACATAATCTTCTCTGTGTTTCACATTTTTGTCAGCCAGCGTACTTCATTCAACAGGAAACTGGTCCGAATATACTATATCTGTCTACTGCTATGACTTCATGGCCAAGTGTTTCCCATACCTAGATATTCACTATTAAGCTGAAAGGGGCTTTCGGGTGTTCAATTCTGTCAGTCTTCAGAATGGTTTGCTATAAGTCGCCACAACTACCTTATTATGATGTTACAACGAAAACCTCTATCGTACGATGGACGTCGAAGATGAGCTTCTTCTGTTTACTGTTTTGCTAGTGATATCAAGAGAATATTAGGTTTGTTATGACTGACTAAAATGTGAAGTGACCGCAGTGAGAATGTGTTACCTGGCAGTTATAATGTACAAATAACTGGACCTGAAGGTGACGTGAAATTGTTCCTCAGCTGTGTAGAATAATTTGTATGTAAATCAGTACTGTTCAAGGAAAAAACGTGTAAATCGAAGAAGGCACATAGGGTAACGGTCCGTCGATCGCGAAGTCATTCCAGGGGTATCACAAGTTCTGATTGTGGGGGAGAATGGAGTAATAAGCTATCCTATGTCTTTTCGAACGAATCAGTCCAACATTTATCTAAAATAAGTTACGGAAGCCACGGGAAACTGTGATTGGCCTTACTGCGATATGAACGCCGTCCCCAACCAAAGCCTGTCACCAGTCAGCCAAATGCTGAACAACCTCGCTTCGTATTTGAAACTGGAGAAGAAGATCACTGCCTAACGTTAAGTTACAGGAGGGCACGATTTTCCAAGTGCTCAATCTCAATAAGGTTTACTGTAATGGCCTGGGTATTGGATTTGCAAAATACCTGTGTAAAAGTACCAGTATCTATGATACGGAAGGGCGAGTCTCCGTAGAGGCTGGAATATGGAGACTACTAACTTGAAGGGACAAGATGATTGGACATGTGCCCATGTATCAGCTAATAAATTTCATGCAATTACAAGGAGCCACACAGGGCGAAAGTTGCCCCACACCATTAAAAAAATCAAAAGCTTTCTTATGAAGGGGAGGATTCTGAGGGAAACTCTTTGAGAAATGAGACTGACAGAATGATGAGAATGGGCTACTATCATGACTACAGTCAGTAACATAGAGTTTTCAGAATTCACTTCATATATTTCGGTACCTATTTGCTAGAGGTAAATTGCTTGTTTTTAATCTTCTGTCATCCGATAATTGAACGCATAGTAGTTAAATTCCATCTAATCAGCTCCTGCTAGAGAAAATGTATAACATGGACTGGGACAGATGTAAAACGATGATTGCTATCTGCTATGATGTTGAAAAATTTCACCTCGGTATTCTTGTAGTATACAGTCCGTAGGTTATTCACCTACGTAGCAAAAAATAACAAGTAAGTGGATGTCTTTGTGCATTCGTAGCTGGAAGAGATACACTAATAAATAAAAAGATGGAGCCTTAGGGTTATATTTTAGTGTTTTTCAAAAGCGATGCAGAATGTTATGAGAGCACCAAGTGAGGTCTCTCATTCGTTAACATACTGAACTCATAATCGGAAGGATATTGGTTCAAATACCAGCTTTGGTATCTAGAATGTGATTGTTTATGGTTTCCTTGTTTCACTTACAGTAAATTCCAACATCTTTCTGTTGCGTAAGAAATGATCGATCTGTAGCCCCATTCGTTCTGGAGCTGTGATTATCTAAAATAACCTCGCCGTTGTCAGAGCGTTTATTAGTAATCTTCCGTTCTTTTGTGATATGCACGTCCGAGGAGCTGCATCGTGTTTGACACAAGCGAAGGGTGAATCAAATAGCAATTTCTGAAACGTCCTCTAAACCCGCAGGGCAGAACAGATGATAAGGATTGTGGAAAGGGCCAAATAAGGTGTCGGTCAGGTTCATTCAAAATTGCAATTTATTTTAATTTAAGTACACCTGTAAACAAAAATGCCACATAGCCGAACCTTTAGAAATACAAGTTTCATAAAGGCAATAATTACACGGCTGAAGGCTTCCAAACAACGAATCTTAAAGTAACAAGATAAATCTTAAGTGTGTATATATATATATATATATATATATGAGGCTGAGAGCCTCAAAGCAAGGGTGAATACACGAACATAAGCAAGATGCAATACAAACGGCTGATGGCCAACAACAAAATTTTCAAGATTTTAAAATAAATTACCATAACCTTTCAAAGGCGGAAGGCCACTCTTTTTTTTAATAAGGCTTTAAGTGGCTGAAGATCCACAATTGATTTTCCAAAATTTAAAGAAATACATTAAATCCAGTAAAAGCAAGAATTTTTTAAATCATTGGCTATGTTGAATTATAAAAAGACAATTAAACACAGGCGAGAAGAACAATAAAGAAAACGGCACTCAGAAGCCTCGATGGAGGTCGGTCTGCCCTCGTTCACCTAGGTGAGACAGGTGGTGAGCCCAATTACACTTGATCCATCGGAACCCAACCAGGGGACAGCCATGGACCGACCGACAAAACTACTTGTGTGCCACCAGTTGGTACATGAGAACTCAAACACAAAAATTTACGAACGTGAATATCCACAGTGAAATATGTATTAACCTGTCAAAAGTACACACCATCTTGGACAGCGACAACAGGTGAGAAAAGGGCGCTGCCTGAAATTACGTTAGTGGCCAGGGCAGATGACTGGGACACTAATGGCCACAAGGCAGAAAATTCCGCTGGTACTCTTGAATTTGAAATACGGTAACATAGTTTTCACCAAAAAGGAACACTGCCTGTATTTACGTCAGTGGCCAGGGCAGGTAACCAAAACACTAACGGTCACAAGGCAGAAAATTCCGCTGGTGCACTTAAACAATATACACTCCTGGAAATTGAAATAAGAACACCGTGAATTCATTTCCCAGGAAGGGGAAACTTTATTGACACATTCCTGGGGTCAGATACATCACATGATCACACTGACAGAACCACAGGAAGATAGACACAGGCAACAG
This sequence comes from Schistocerca cancellata, assembly GCF_023864275.1. Taxonomy (NCBI): domain Eukaryota; kingdom Metazoa; phylum Arthropoda; class Insecta; order Orthoptera; family Acrididae; genus Schistocerca; species Schistocerca cancellata. Next base: position 77,709,591 of record NC_064632.1, read on the forward strand.
AGCATGCACAATGTCGGCACTAGTACAGTGTATATCCACCTTTCGCAGCAATGCAGGCTGCTATTCTCCCATGGAGACGATCGTAGAGATGCTGGATGTAGTCCTGTGGAACGGTTTGCCATGCCATTTCCACCTGGCGCCTCAGTTGGACCAGTGTTCGTGCTGGACATGCAGACCGTGTGAGACGACGCTTCATCCAGTCCCAAACATGCTCAATGGGGGACAGATCCGGAGATCTTGCTGGCCAGGGTAGTTGACTTACACCTTCTAGAGCACGTTGGGTGGCACGGGATACATGCGGACGTGCATTGTCCTGTTGGAACAGCAAGTTCCCTTGCCGGTCTAGGAATGGTAGAACGATGGGTTCGATGACGGTTTGGATGTACCGTGCACTATTCAGTGTCCCCTCGACGATCACCAGTGGTGTACGGTCAGTGTAGGAGATCGCTCCCCACACCATGATGCCGGGTGTTGGCCCTGTGTGCCTCGGTCGTATGCAGTCCTGATTGTGGCGCTCACCTGCACGGCGCCAAACACGCATACGACCATCATTGGCACCAAGGCAGAAGCGGCTCTCATCGCTGAAGACGACACGTCTCCATTCGTCCCTCCATTCACGCCTGTCGCGACACTACTGGAGGCGGGCTGCACGATGTTGGGGCGTGAGCGGAAGACGGCCTAACGGTGTGCGGGACCGTAGCCCAGCTTCATGGAGACGGTTGCGAATGGTCCTCGCCGATACCCCAGGAGCAACAGTGTCCCTAATTTGCTGGGAAGTGGCGGTGCGGTCCCCTACGGCACTGCGTAGGATCCTACAGTCTTGGCGTGCATCCGTGCGTCGCTGCGGTCCGGTCCCAGGTCGACGGGCACGTGCACCTTCCGCCGACCACTGGCGACAACATCGATGTACTGTGGAGACCTCACGCCCCACGTGTTGAGCAATTCGGCGGTACGTCCACCCGGCCTCCCGCATGCCCACTATATGCCCTCGCTCAAAGTCCGTCAACTGCACATACGGTTCACGTCCACGCTGTCGCGGCATGCTACCAGTGTTAAAGACTGCGATGGAGCTCCGTATGCCACGGCAAACTGGCTGACACTGACGGCGGCGGTGCACAAATGCTGCGCAGCTAGCGCCATTCGACGGCCAACACCGCGGTTCCTGGTGTGTCCGCTGTGCCGTGCGTGTGATCATTGCTTGTACAGCCCTCTCGCAGTGTCCGGAGCAAGTATGGTGGGTCTGACACACCGGTGTCAATGTGTTCTTTTTTCCATTTCCAGGAGTGTAGTTAGTTGCGCCGCATGTCGGCTAAATTTCAGCAATAGGACACTCTGTGTTGCTCACAGGAAAACCTCCCCAACGGCGAACCACCGAAAGGACCCACACAACATGAATGGACGTGGCTTGGGTAGTTGAAACGACTACTCAACTTTGACTTCCTGGATCGCTGAACCACGACGCTCGTAGTGATCGGACAGCTCCATGCACGCTCCGACACTGCGCAGGGACCGCCAGCGGCCCCAGCCGACTGCACCGCGCGGAGATAACTTCCCTGGTCCACAGCAACCGACCGACTTCCGTCAGAATGCGACAACATCTAAAATAGTCGTCAGTGGAAATATCGCCAACTACACACACAACCTGACAAACTTTTGCACGAAGACCTGAACGATACCCAACAGTAACTGAGATAGCTGCTAGAGGCGATCACGGCCAGGCAAAGCTGGAACTCAGTGGCAGTAGTAATTTAAATTAAGGTAGTGAGGTGGAAGTACGTTGAAAACAGAGTGTAAAATACATGATGGCGGGAACACCAGCCACGCACGGCGCACTTCCCTCTGGAATGTGTAACGGAACTGAAATGATGGTGGGCTGACAGTAATTTGGAGCCCGCGCGTCGGAAACGGGCGCGCTTGTGTGATACTGCCAGGGAGTGCACCCTGATGCCATCTATTGGCGAAACTGGGAATTAGCGCTGCCTGTCAGACAATGCACAAAGCTATTGGAGTCAAATGTATTCTTTTTCTTGGTAATTATAAGTTATTACTGTATAATTTAATATTGTAAAGCGCTAGTAGTAAATTATTATGACTGGTATGGACTCCAGGGTAGTAAATATAAATATTCTTAAATACTAAATGATTTCGGTAAAAAGGTGGTAGGGGAACGCCCCCACTCTTGGTGATACAAGCGTAGCTAGGGGTAGCTGGAGACACAGGGACTGAACAATGGAATGGCCTGGGGAGTGTTGACGTGATCGGACGTGCGTAACTGTGCTCACGCAAAAGTGATTGTGCAACAGCGAAGAGGCGAATATCGTCGCCGTTTTTGGAGTAAAACGCGACGAATGGATGTTGAAGCCGCCTTTATGCCACTGGGGCTGATTGTAAGAGTTCCTGTGCCCAGATTTTATGGCGGACGTGCAGTAGCTTATACGAGTGCTACAGCTCATAGTTCCAGCCGCCATTAAGGGCATGAGGCGTGAAGAGCTGCGTTAGCCACATGCATCTCACCACCAGCACTGACACGTCTACCCAAGGCAAGACTGCTTGCAATTGTTAAGTCGAACTTTGTATACATGTAAAAGGAGAATACCAGTTTTCTTTTATGCAAGTGCGAGGACAGAATATAGTAATGAGTAAAATTACGACGCATGTTGTTCATTGTAAAGTGTAGTAACCTCAAACATAGTATAGTGAAATCAGACTGAGGCCACCATCGCCTCTTTCATTTACAATTCTTTTGGTTGTAGAATACTTTAGCGTATAAGAATGTTGAAAAGAGCAATGGTCACACCAGAATGAGTCGCCTATTTATAGTTACTTAAATTTTTCTGAGCAACCTTTCAAGTAAAGTCACTTAACTAATTCTGTATCAATGGTCCAAAGATTAATATCCAAAATCATTAAATAAGTTGAAGGATAGAATTTTGTTAACTGAAGTTGCATAAACTGTCTTGGTAGTAATTACCAAGCCAACTCACAGAAATTGAGAGAGTATTTGCTTTGTAGGATCATCTAGAATGATCAGAAATAGTAATATTCAGAATTAAGTTTAAATTCAACTCAAGCCATTTCACTTTGAAACGAGCCCAAAAATTGATTTATTCTTTTGCTCCTTCAGAGCTGGCGACCGTAGTTATAAGTATTTTCAGGAGGATTCGACGGTAAGTCTGCTGCTCTCGTCGTGCTGATAGGATTATCCACTGCTGCTAGCAGTGGTGATTGGATACATAAGCTCACTACCAAGTTAAGTGGGTCAGGTAGGCAGTGTTACCGTGTGAACTGTAGGGCACTGTAGGCCGTGGATCGAACCCGTTCAATCATCACAGCTCTTAGGGAAATAGTCCGGTTAGGAGTGTACTAATCATTAGGTAAATACTGGCGAGTAACGGTCAAAAATGTATACGCAAGTGAATTTAGCAAGGTCCACGTAGCACCTAGTTAATGTGGTGCAATGGCGAGGGTAGGAGTGGAGCAAAAGTGAGCTGAGCTTGTGGCAGCTGTGCTGGATTCAAATATTAACTACGTGAATTCACTACTGCCTCTTACCATTGGGACTGAGCTATTTACAGTTAAAATACGTAGCAGTAAGCGCAAAGGCGTGACAGCTACAAGTCCGTATTGGTTTTATACATACAGAATTGGGAAGTGGGTCATTCCGTCAATGGAGGGGGTTAAAACAACCGAGTCAGTGGAGAACATACCCCATTTACTGATGGAAAGATTCAGCGGTTCGGTCGCAAATGCCACTAAATAATCCATAGAGATTAACATCCCCATCTTACAGGCGATTCACCATCAAAAGCGTTACGTGACACGAGTCTACTGGGATGAAATGGAGGACCAAAGAACCACTTTGGGTGGCAAGAACTTCATTTCACCACCTCTACTATCCTTGACAGCCAAATACTGGTAATGGAAATTCCTTCACCTCCCAAGACTCCGACCAGCGTGGAGCGTCACCGCACAAAAGGGCGTTAGTGTCCGCGGTGGGAAGCGGTTGCGAAAGGAACTTCTGGTAGAGAACGACCGAGCAATGAAGTCTATCGCTTCTTGGAGACTTGATCAGTAACATTTTCGCGCCAAATGAGGTACTCGCAACCCATTATGGTCAACGGCGCATCTGATGCTATCTCTCAGTCCGTGGCGAAGAGTGAGCTAGCGTTTGGAGAAGACTGGAGCTCCCGTACACATTACTGGGGAAGGTGCTGGCGCCCAGCGTCCGCCTAAGAGGTGGCGTGGCGGTCGGTCGCCGTAAAAGTGAATGCGCGGTGTGGAGGGCTCTGCCGGCACTGGACCGCCGAGTTGCTTATCGCATCGCCTCCGGGCTCTTCCGGCCGTTCTCGCGAGCAATCTGCGGAGATCTCGGGCCCTCCTTTGTGGTCGTTACGGGCGATCGCCCACGAACTGGGCTGGGAAGGTAACACACCGGAACGCCGGAAGGTGGCGCTGTCACAGCACGCAGACTTCTCTCCGAAGACACCCGAGCACGTTAGCAGTCAGACTGCACAACATATGTTACTGCTCGCTCTCCAAGTGGGACTACATATATAAAGCATATCAATAACATCATCAGCACTAATGAGCGTCTCTTTGCCATCGGTTTAAGTGACACAAACCTCTGCAGCAAATGCAACCTCGTTGATAGTGTGCCTCATCGTTACACTTGTGGAGGTCGGATTATCAACTGGAGGTGGACCAGGGAGAAAATTGCTCAAATAACAAGAACTTCAGCAAACAATGTACCGACTAACATTTTCTTCAGACCAGAGGAAAGTTACTACCCCCAGGCAAAATATAACGCAGTGATTTGGTCAATGGGCAAATATACAAGTTATGTTTTTAACAATATTGGGAGCGATGAACATATTGAATACAAGATGTATATGGAAAATGAATTCGAGAAAATACTCAAATATCAGAATCACAATAAGAAATATGGTAACATGCTCCGAATTGTCTTCAACCGAATGGGTATAGGTTAGGAACTGGATTTCTAGTAGAGAAGGAATGGATTGGGTCACTTTCCCGACCCTAATCTCACCTGCAAGTCACACATGAAAAATAAATCAACAGTACAGCAGATACAAGAATATGGCGAGAAACATATGGTGTCTGATATAAAGGAAGATCTTGAACTCCCTATAGATGCGTTTAGAAGGCTGGAACTGACAAAAATTACAAGGCAGTGAAATATTTTGCGATGTCGCTGCTCCTGACTTCCCTTCTGTCCATGTAATTTACCCTGGAAGGAACACACATCAAGGATTTACTGAATGATTAATTTGGGTCTGGGAAATGATGATGAGGAACCGGCTGCAGAAGAACAAAATGTGCATGCTGAACTGCCACCAGTTGAAGGTGACAGTGAAGGTGCTAAATTGTGCTACTGCTAAAGACTCATTTTTTGAATGCTGAAATTTATGACTGCAATTATCTGTCACCTTATTTATGTCATTTCATTGTAGCCATTTTTGTTACTGTTTTTGGTGAATAAAAAAAAAGAAAAGACATAAAAAACTATCACCGTCCTTACCAGATTTGGGGTAAAGAACGGACAGAGACGAATAATCTACAACATTTACACTCTGACATTAAATCCATGCTATAACGCCCCAACGACCACCTTAAAGTCAATTAAGAAAGTACATGAAGTAGGGAAAGTTATCTTGGCAGTTACGACATCTTTGCCGATGAGCTAACACGAAAGAGTTTTGTCAACAACTACATTGCACACCACTGAGCATATTTGTTAGAGAAAGAGAAAGAAGAAACATCGTATTTCAGCAATGGACAAATATCCATGTGACAAATGTGAAATTAGTATCTCAAAAGTTAAGTCCGAAGTAATGTCATCAGAGATAACTTTTATGTGGAAGAGAGTCGTAAGTGCAACGAAGAAATTCAATGCGCCTACAATGCTCTTCCAGTCGCTTGCTAGAACTCATCCAGTGCACACGTACGAGAGCAGTTCTGATCTGAATTATTGAAATTGCGAATCGTGACGAGATTGTTTTCGAATTTAGAACTGTTTGTTCCGTGACGGGATTCACGGCTTAGGAAACTGATTTTATGAACTAGGACAGGAGCAGATAGGCTCATTTAAGCGTGCACTACGGGTTAACTGAAATCTAATAACGGAATTAGTGAACATTGGACTTGACTTTAAATTAGTACGACCTTAAGGAGAAGTGAACATTCCATGAAAGAATACACGCAGTTTGTCTTGAGTAGGACCAAAGTACACGACATCGTGAAGATAAAACAATTACGCTAAAATGTTGAGTTGTGGTAATTGCCAAGAAACTATAACTCAATCGGACTGACTTAACTAAACTATTCCGTGTGCGTGTGGTGCGGGAGTTGTAAGTATTTAGTGACAAAATAACAATAAACTGTTCATTACGAGTGTGGACTACATCATTAAATAGTTTGGTAAATGACTAAATCAACGACTACTCATGAAAGACTATTTCATTGAAGTGCAATTATTCACGTCATTAGTTGAGAATTGAAATTTAAAATATTTTCGTATTACGACGTAACCTTACAAAGACTGAATCACAGAGTATCTCTGGATCTCGCTGCATACCAGCACAACAATTCCACAGCAACGAGACAACAGCGTAAGAAAAAAACTGTTAACTAAAATATTTCCTCGCAATCAGTGGTGTGTGCTATGCGAACGAGAGAAGAATTAATAACTACTGCAAATCCAGGCAATTAACAATACAATGTTAATAATACAAAGCATCAATTATACGATTTCGCATAAGTGGAAACGCTGCGGACTTGTAATTGAGATACAACGACTACCCGAGGAACGCCTTTTCGGAAGTTCAAATGGTTCTAATGGCTCTGAGCACTATGGGACTCAACATCTTAGGTCATAAGTCCCCTAGAACTTAGAACTACGTAAACCTAACTAAGCTAAGGACATCACACACACCCATGCCCGAGGCAGGATTCAAACCTGCGACCGTAGCAGTCCCGCGGTTCCGGACTGCAGCGCCAGAACCGCTAGACCACCGCGGCCGGCTTTTCGGAAGTTTTTCAGGTTTTTTTCCCCCGTTAATCTACGGGGACTGACGTTCTACCGCATCGTGTCTCTACTCTGCCGCGAGAGCTGTGGCAATAGCAGCTCTACGGCGTCGACTATATCAACACGCGGTTGGAGTCCGGGGGAACGCGACACACAATGCCCAGTTCCCATAAGCATTTAGTACCAATGTTGCTGAAGAATAAGTTTGCAAATATCCAGAAAAACATTTAGTCATTCAAATGGTTCAAATGGCTCTGAGCACTATGGGACTTAACAGCTATGGTCATCAGTCCCCTAGAACTTAGAACTACTTAAACCTAACTAACCTAAGGACAGCACACAACACCCAGTCATCACGAGGCAGAGAAAATCCCTGACCCCGCCGGGAATCGAACCCGGGAACCCGGGCGTGGGAAACGAGAACGCTACCGCACGACCACGAGCTGCGGACTTTAGTCATTCGAAAGGCACAGAGGCGCCCAACTAAAGCCACATGCATAATGTCGTCAATGAACCAGCCACAGACACTTATCAACAGCTATCAGGTTTGAATGCAGTGCCTGCCTGTGGTTCTCGGCCATTCAGAACAAAGAACCTTTGTGACAGGTACGTGTGGAAGCCATATTATGGCAGCTTGTAAATGTGAAATTATTTCTGACGCGAGAAATCGGAATCTACGGAACATGAAAAATTCACTGTAGAAGCGGGAGCTTGTCTGACTATAATTCTATATTTAACTGAAAAATTGCAGAGAAAGATGTGATACGAACCCTACTTGTATATGTTAGTACTGTTGAGATAAGTCGTGTCAACACTATCCATCTCAAACAATATTACAAGTGAAACAACTTGTTGTTTAATAGAGAAATTTTCAGTTGACAGCCTCATCCTATTTAGCACTGTGTTTCAGAAATCTCCGTGTTGATTGGACCTCACCTTGTTGCAGGATGATGCACGATGCTGGTATATACCAATTCTGCGTTGAAAGTAATGTCTTCAAATCCACTGTAAATTCCATTAGGAACGTGGGTGCACTCAGCGACTGTGATATGATTTATAAATTACAGAGCGCAGCAATCAGTCTTCCCTTTCTTTTTTTTTTTTTTTTTTTTTTTTGCAGGTGTTATTTGGCAAATTCGTATTTCGCCTAGTGCCTAGCCACGATCAATGCACTACTGTGATTGACGCCCGTACAACAGGGAACGGACAGGCATTGAAACTAGATAATAGTGCATTGATAATGGCTAGGCACTAGCGGAAATCAGGATTTGCCAAATAAAAACTGCAATAAAGGACGACTGATCGCTGCGCTTTACAACTTATAACTTGTAAACATGTTCCACGCAAATATACGGCTCCTGCACTGTTGCAGATGTGGTCTGGAGCTCGATATCGTGCGACTACAGTTGAAGAGCCTACACAGTTTGAAACAAGCGACAGCGACGCACATGTATAAAGAGTATGTTTGTCTGCACGATATCCTACTCCTTTGCACCCGCGAAACAGCTTCAGTTTATTGAGTGACACTACAGAGTGTGAAGATTATTCGCATCAAAAGCACAATCCTCCTAATGTTAAATCTGATATCGTGCATCGGGCACAATTTGCTCAGTAGTAATCACTGTCTTTGTGAATCTCACAATAATGATACGATTCACTTAGTGGTTTAAATGTTTTATCTGTATCTTCACACACGGAACTCAGCCAACGAGCCATGTCGTCACATCTACAACCATCATCTCCTCTTCACCGACCGCAAGCCCTCGACTGGTCAGTTCGGTGATCGAAACAAGCTCACTTATAGCAATGAAATACGAAGGTACCCCGAAACCTTATTATACATATAGATAAAGTTTAAATATCTGACTGTAATGACATTATTATTAATTACAGTGAAGAAGTCAAAAAAGTAAAGTGAATATACAGCTACATCTACAATCATAATTAGGTGGAGTAACAGTTCTAAGGTCGTCGAAGTCAAGTTCGTGTTAAGAAGGGTGAAAGACATTGTTCCATCATAACTGTCGTTAAATATGTACTTCGAATTCGAAGAAGCAGTGAGGGAATGTAAATAGGAGTACAACAAGGAAAACTTAAACCTATTTGAAGGAATGTACAGCGTGAATTACAGACACTGCATCTAAAAAAAGAAAAAAGTAAAGACAAAAATAATGAATTAAAATTCTGAAAGACACGGCAGTGGAAGTGAAAAAACATTCCCATCTAGTGAATAAAATTATGCAGGTTGTCCAAAGAGCTCCCTTCAAAGAAGAACTCTTCTCAAATCACAAACTGCAATCGAACTGAGATAGAAACTCCCCATTGTTGTAAGCCTGGAACCCAGCACTATACGCAGGAGAAACAAGGAATATCGAAAATCTGATAAAGAAGAAGCTGATAGTGTGTGAAATGCAGTGATACCTAAAGAATGATACCAGTTACGTGAACGGATGACATACGAAGTGAAGAAAGTAATGAACAAAATAGCTGAGAGAAGAAGTCTACGAAAGCTTGCTACTGTAAGAAGTGGCAAGATATCTGCAACGACATCGAGGACTTGGCGATGGAGGGGGAAAGAGTAGTAACAGACAACAATTAAAATACGAGAAACAAAAAATTAAAAGATGGAAGAAAATATCAAAGCAGTGAAAGAACCTGACAAGCTCAAAAACATAAAAAAACTGTGTCCTCGGATTCAGCTCTCTTATACACGAAACCCGATGAGTACAGACACACTATGACTGTGTAATATTGACAGGGGCAGTTTTATCATCATCATCTGCATCAGGCCTTTCCTTTTTGGATATTTTGGTTCTTCACAGTGTCTACATAACCGTATGTCTTCCCAAGGATGGCTTCTTTTGCTATACAGTGATTTACAGTTTTAGTTACTTCCCGTCTGCTATTCGATCCACGTGATCCGTCCATAGTCTCTTTGTTCTATTATGTCAGTGGTAACCTGAATTTTTTCGTATAGGTTTTTCTTTGTTTGTTTTGTTATCTTCTAAACAGCACCCCCCCTACATAGCACGAATGTCTCACCTCACTGACTGCTATGCTAAGTACATCATTTTTCCTTAAAACTGAATTCTCACGGACATATAGCAAAGCTAATACCACGGTTACATCATAAATATTAATTTCAGTTTACTGTGAAATTTTCTTCCCTCATAGAATTTTAAAGAGATTTATCATGTGTTTCATTCTCTTATATCGTAGCGTAAGTGTTTGAAAATGGTAACTTGTTCTGTGATCTGTATTCTTGTAAAAGCTGTGGTGTTTCATGTCGTATAAATCGCTATTCTTACCTGGGTAGTAGAACTAGTGACATTCTACAGTTCAGCTGTTTCATTTAACTAGAATATCACTTTCTACAAATCATTATCGCTTCTGAGTTATGTGTTCTACTTCTATTCACATCATGCTTTCTTTATTTTAGTGTGCTTCTTTCATGAGTTTTAAATTTTCCAGTCAGCTTTTTGTGAATTACGTACTAACTCGTTTCATAACCAGATATCTATCGCTGATTTGTCCCTGCAGAACCTGATGAAGTAAATTGAATTTGAATTAACTGCAACAGCAGATACACTGAAACAACACCTGTGTTCTTATGTGCCATATTTTTCAGATTTTTGTGAATACAGTTATGTATGCGTACAAATCTCGCATCCTCATCATGGACGGGTACATAAACAGTTAGAGTTGCAGCTCTCTGTGATACGTACAATGGCCACCAGAGTGGATTACTGTTGTTCGTGTTTAGTAAGGTCAACAGAACTGATAGGGTGTATGAGGGGCGTGACCAGAGTAAGATACTGAATGAGCACGGTCAAGGCCGCGGTGGTCTAGCGGCTCTAGGCGCTCAGTCCGGAGCCGCGCGACTTCTACGGTCGCAGGTTCGAATCCTGCCTCGGGCGTGGATGTGTGTGATGTCCTTAGGTTAGTTAGGTTTAAGTAGTTCTAAGTTCTAGGGGACTGGTGACCATAGATGTTAAGTCCCATAGTGCTCAGAGCCATTTGAACCATTTTTAGCACGGTCAAGGACTAGGAAATGCATCTAATACAGTTTGAAAGGGGCCTCATAGTGAGTCACCATATGACGTCTTGTCTAATTGTGCAGTATCCAGTTTTATGTTCTCTATCGCTTACATTAATCCAGAATCGGATGTGACAGTGATGGCATGTTGGGCTGTATGGAAACGTGAAGGCGAGCGAGCTGATCGTCAAGGTTACAGTCGACCCTGACTGATGACCACTGAGCAGGCTCGCCTTATTGTGCAGCAAGTACATCGTAACCACTCCATACCAGCGCCTTCCATCCAAGTACGTGTAATGGGTTGCCTGAAACGTTCTACGTCAACCCGCACCATTTGTTGGAGACCAGATGCAGCCGGACTAGAGAATCGCCGTCCAATGTTTAGGCTGCCATGAACACAAACGGATGCTTTTGGTGTGGTGGTGTGACAGGGAAGCATGGACTGCTTATGAATGGTATCGCAATATATTCAGTACAAACTGCGGCTCTGCACTATTCTGGATGACCGTCATTGGCGAGTATGGCTGTGATCTGAGGAGATGTTCCAATGATTTGCAGAGGCATAGCGGTGTTACTGCTGGCATCATGGTGTGAGCAGCCATCGGGTGTGATTTCTTGTTACGAATGGTCGTGATTGAGGGAACTCTGATGTCACATCGCTAGGTCTCGGGCGGCCTGCTTGTTGATGTGTTACCTGTCACGCGACAGCAGTGTGATGCCATGTTTCAACGGGACATCACACGTCCACACATGGTACTTGTCTCCATGATGTTGTTCTGCAATCAGCAAGACCCGAGATCTGTTCACGATGGAACGTATGTGGGACCAGTTCTGGCGTCAACTCCGAGGATATCAAGTAGCAGCCACAACAGTCGTGCGCCAGTTTGTCTCTGATGAGTTCGCAGTGGCCTTGTGACATCCATCCAGAACGGGTGTACCATGATAATGATACATGCTCTCCCAATGCCAAGTTTCCCATAAACTTGACCGATTTTGTAATGACCTAAATAACATCACATAGTCTTTCATCCCGTGAAGTTTCACTTCGTTTCCCACTCCCCTTCCGACAGTTCCACTTCTTCGGTCAGGCAGTGTACATTAAATTTTCCCTAATTTTATTATCACAAAATGTATTTATTCTGATTCGTCATGATCTTTCGCAAATAATAATAATAATATAGTAATATTTATCATAGCAATCGGAGACAATTTATACCATAAATAAAGTTCGTCAGTATTGCACAATTTAGTGTGTCACGCAGCAGTAGAGGACCACTCAGACGCAGCCAGAAAAATACACATAATACCTGTAATGAAAGCTAGCGAAAGACTGCTTACATGCATTCGCTACATTATAAGTCAACCGAACTGAAAACCAAGACAGGAGCGTCGTTGTCCTTGTGGATCTTCAGGAAATTGTTCATGGAAACTCAGTCTTAGACCGACTATACAAGATCAAGTGGTTGTGACCGAGAAGAGTGCTGTATACAGGGTGTCCATTGATCGTGACTGCGCCAAATATCTCACGAAATAAGCGTCAAACGAAAAAAACTACAAAGAACGAAACTTGTCTAGCTTGAAGGGGGAACCAGATGGCGCTATGGTTGGCCCGCTAGATAGCGCTGCCATTGGTCAACCGGATATGAACTGCGTTTTTTTTTTTTAAATAGGAACCCCCATTTTTTATTACACATTCATGTAGTACGTAAAGAAACATGTTTTAGTTCGACCTTTTCTTCCCTTTTTGATATATGGCGCTGTAATAGTCACAAACGTATGGCTCACAATTTTTGACAGATAGTTGGTAACTGGTAGGTTTTTAAAATAAAATACAGAACGTAGGTACGTTTTAACATTTTATTTCGGTTGTTCCAATGTGATACATGTACCTTTGTGAACTTATCATTTCTGAGAACGCATGCTGTTACAGCGTAATTACCTGTAAATACCACATCAATGCAATAAATGCTCAAAATGATGTCCGTCAACCTCAATGCATTTGGCAATACGTGTAACGAAATTCCTCGCAACGGCGATTAGTTTGCCTTCCGTAATGTTCACACATGCATTGACAATGAGCCGACGCCTGTTGTCAGGCGTTAGCCTGCCGTAGTGGCCAAGCGGTTCTAGGCGCTACAGTCTGGACCGCTCGACCGCTACGGTCGCTGGTTCGAATCCAGCCTCAGGCATTTATGTGTGTGACGTCCTTATGTTAGTTGGGTTTACGTAGGTCTAGGTTCTAGGGGACTGATGACCTCACAAGTTAAGTCCCATAGTGCACAGAGCCATTTGAACCATTTGTCAGGCGTTGCAAGTGGATCATGATAGCAAATATCCTTCAACTTTCCCCACAGAAAGATATCCGGGGACGTCAGATCCGGTGAACGTTCGGGCCATGGTATAAAACTTCGACGACCAATCCACCTGTCATGGAATATGCTATTCAATACCGCTTCAACCGCACGCGAGCTATGTGCCGGATGTTCATCATGTTGGAACAACATTGCCATTCAGTCATGCAGTGAAACGTCTTGTAGTAACATCGGTAGAACATTACGTAGGAAATCAGCATACATTGCACCATTTAGATTGCCATCGATAAAATGGGAGCCAATTATCCTTTCTCCCATAATGCCGCACCATACATAACCCGCCAAGGTCGCTGATTTTCCACTTGTCGCAGGCATCGCGGATTATCCGTTGCCCAATAGTGCATCTTATGCCGGTTTACGTTACCGCTGTTGGTGAATGACGCTTCGTCGCGAAGTAGAACGTGTGCAAAATATCTGTCATCGTCCCGTAATTTCTCTTGTGCCCAGTGTCAGAACTGTACACGACGTTCAAAGTCGTCGCCATGCAATTTATGGTGCACAGAAATAAGGTACGGGTGCAATCGATATTAATGTAGCATTCTCAACACCGACATTTTTATATTCCCGATTCTCGCGCAATTTGTCTGCTACTGATGTGCGGATTAGCCGCGACAGCAGCTAAAACGCCTACTTGGGCATCATCATTTGTTGCAGGTCGTGGTTGACGTTTAACATATGGCTGAACACTTCCTTAAATAAAGTAACTATCCGGCGAAAGATCCGGACACTAGGATGATGTCGTCCAGGATACCGAGCAGCAGACGTAGCACACGCCCGTTGGGCATTTTGATCACAATAGCCATACATCAACACGATATCGACCTTTTCCGCAACTGGTAAACGGTCCATTTTAACACGGGTAATGTATCACGAAGCAAATACCGTCCGCATTGGCGAAATGTTACGTGATACCACGTTTGTGACTATTACAGCGCCATCTATCACAAAGCGAAAAAGTGGTCCAACTAAAACATTCATATTTCTTTACGTGCTACACGAATATGTAATAAAAAAAATGGGAATCCCTATTTAAAAAAACGCAGTTGATATTCGTTTGACCTATGGCAGTGCCATCTAGCGGGCCAACGATACCGCCATATGGTTTCCCCCTTCAAGCTAGACGAGTTTCGTTCTTTGTAGTTTTTTCGTGTGTTACTTATTTTGTGTCCGCAGCTCGTGGTCTCGCGGTAGCGTTCTCGCTTCCCGAGCACGGGGTCCCGGGTTCGATTCCCGGCTGGGTCAGGGATTTTTCCTGCTTCGAGATGACTGGGTGGTGTTGTGTCGTCTTCATCATCATCATTTATCCCCATTACGGTCGGAGGAAGGCAATGGCAAACCACCTCCACTAGGACGCGTGTCTCCCGCGTCGCTCCCCTACGCTCTGTAAAGGAGCATGGGACTCACCATCATCATCACTTATTTCGTTATATATTTGGCCCTGTCACTATCAATGGACCACCCTGTATACAGTCCACAGCCTGCCTTCGTGGGCAGTGGTTACCATGGAACGCCCGACAAAGCACTTGCGTCGTACGTGAAACACCGTACACACCTTGAACGATCAGCCGAAGACATACATTATGGCTGTATATTATTTCAATAAGATGCTTTAATCAGCATTATTGGCAAGATTCCGTCAAACTGGTCGCTAATGATGAATAAAAGACTTAATATGAATAATATACAGCTACAACAGCATCATTAATTATATATATATAAATAATAAACAGCGACAACAGCATCATTAATTTTTAATCGCTATTTCGTAGCCATAAGTTACAAGTAAAACAGCGGAAGAATTACCTGGCAAGACTTTTGGTACACTAACTTCATATCAACACACAAAAATTAAGTTTCCTAACCTAACAGAAAATATGATCGCTTTGTAATTTGCAACTTAATATCCCAATGTATCTCCTTTGGAATGATACTACGTACTGTTCCACGTCACCGTAACTATTTGCCAGTAATGGTGAGTGCAACAGTACACTATCCCAGTGAAACTACGATGTCATTCAAATGATGTCTGATTTGTTGGGGCGCTAGGTGCAACTGAAACTGCTGTAATATATTTGTTTTAAATTCGATGACTCAACTATGTGAACCACAAATTTATTTGGGAATACAAAACAGAGATAAATGGAGTGTTGACAGGAATTATGTAGAATGTAGTATAGGGAAGAACCATTGCACGGAAAAGCACTCCATTTAAAGTTGGTGGGCTTTATTAATCCCCATGAGTTATTACAGAAATTCGCGCTCGTGAGTAATTCGAAATTAGGATAGCAGCGAGGGCGGTACTAGAGGGGAACCGGGGACTGTCCGGCTGCGGTGTAGGGGATCCCCGCGGTCGGCGACCTCTGGGCGTCATTTGCAGAGGAGTGTTTTACTGCGGGCGAGGGAAGTCGACACTAAACGGCAATGGCTCTCCGGGGAGGACGGATCCGCGTATATCGGACCGACCAACGTCGCACGCGGCTTACAAGTGGCTGCAGCTCTTTGTGGGTCACCGCCACCACGGTGGCTTTTGCTTACTACAGATAAATTATTATAACCTCTGAAAAGGAGAAGGTCATCATGATCAACATACTTCATAAGAGTACCATATTTAACATCTGGATGAACTACATGGAAGTCGTGATACGGTTAAAAGTCACACAGCGCGTTTCGGGAACAGGCTTTCATCTTCAGGTGCAGTATACAAGAACCTTAAAAAAATTAATACCTTAACAACAAATAAAAAGAGTAACGCCGTCTAACTGAACAGTCTCCATTCCATTTCACATTCAGTCCTGTACATATTCTGCTGGCGCAATTGAATTCACAAGTTTCTTTCTTTCATTCTTCCTATCGTCTTGTTTCGTTAGCTGGCACCATCGCCTCGCATCGCGTGTTCTACTGCTTAAGGCTGTGGACCAAGCTTTGTAGCTTCTTCCTACCTCCTCATTCATAAAGGTCACTAACATATGCAAGTCACTGCTTGATACAAGTTTCGCCTACCGTCTGTGTTCTAGTGAGTAGTATTCATAATTATATTCCGAAAATAAAGTTCACTGTTCGGACTGTCCAATTCATTCAGAGTAGTCGGGTATTACTAGTTTAACAGATATTGTCGTCAGAAGTCCTTAGTTCGCAAGATTTGCTAATATTATTCCACCATTGTGAATAATTAGTTAATGGCTACAAAACATTTTAAGTTGTTATACTTCCATTATTAATTGGTTTTCTGTAGTGATCCACTCAAAACTTCTCGCTGAAATTACGGAATGACGGTCGTAAAGTCATTTTCGACGCATCACCTAAGCTTGTCTTTCTTAACTAAAACATTTAAATTAATCATTTGTTTGCTTTCAACATTCGCAGCACCACAAGTCCGCGCCAGAATTTTGTGTGATCCACTCGGACTTAAATATTTTACAAATATTTCGCTAAATTTGAAATTTTTGAATAGATTGAAAGTTTTGTGAGACGAGGACGAGTTGCTGAGGACTACCACCATTTACCCTTTATCCAGTCTTTTTGTCTGTGAGTAACAATTGCCATGAACCAACTTCCTCATTTATTTATATACCTACTTCGACAGCTATACTCTTGGAGACATTGTACAGTATGTGGTGGAGGGAATTTTCTGTTCCTCTATAATTTCACACCTTTATTTTTCCATTCACGCACAATACGTGAGAGTAACGACTGTAGATAAACCTAAGTAAGAACTCTAATTTCTCTTGTTTTCACGTCGCGGCTATGTCGGGAATAATCTGTTTCTTGAGTCATCAATTTGATGCAGCCCGCCACGAAATCCTCTCCTGCTCCAACCACTTCACCTCAGAGCAGCACATGCAGCCTACGTCTTCAATTATTTCCTTGATGTATTCCAGTGTCTGTCTTCCTCTACAGTGTTTGACCTCTACAGCTCCCTCTGGTACCATGGAAGTCATTTCCTCATGTCTTAACAGACGTCCTATCGTCCTGTCCCTTCCCCTTGTCAGTGTTCTCCACGTACTCTTTTCCTCTCCGATTCTGTGCAGAACCTCCTCATTCCTTACCTTATAAGTCAACCTCAATATCGACATTCGTCTGTTAACAACACATCTCAAATGCTTCGATTCTCTTCTGTTCTGGTTTTCCAATAGTCTATGTTGCACTACCATACAACGCTGTGCTCCAAACGTACATTCTCAGAAATTTCTTCCTCATATTAAGATCTATGTTTGATACTAGAAGACTTCTCTCAGCCAGGAATGTCCTTTTCTCGGTGCTAGTCTGCTTTTGATGTCCTCCTTGCTCAATCCGTCACTAGTTATTTTGCTGACCAAGTAGCAGAATTCCTTAACTTCACCTACTTCGCGACCATCAATCCTGACGTTAAGTTTCTCGCTGTTCTCATTTCTGCTACTTCTGATAACTTTTGTCTTCCTTCGATTTACTCTGAATAGATATCCTATACTCATTACACTGTACATTCTATTCAGCAGATCATGTAATCATTCTTCACTTTCACGCAGGATAGCAATACCCTTTCGCGTTCAATTTTAATCCGACTCCTGAACCTTTCTTTTATATCCATCACTGCTTCTTCGATGTACAGATTGAACACTAGGGGCGAAAAACTACATCCCCGTCTTACACCCTTTTCAATACGAGCACTTCGTTCTTGGTCGTCCAATCTTATTATTCTCTCTTGTCTCTTGTACACAATGTACTTATATATTAACCATCTTTTCCTTTAGCTTATCCCTGTTTTTCTCAGAACTTCGAACATCTTGCACCATTTTACATTGTCGAACGCTTTACCAAGTCGACAAATCCTATGAACGTGTTTTCGTTCCATTAGCAACCGCAACGTCAGAATTGCCTCTCCGTTCCTTTACCTTTCCTGGTCGTCATCTGGCACATTCTCGATTTTCATTTCCATTCTTCTGTATATTAGTCCTGTCAGCAACTTGGATGCATAAGCTGTTAAGCTGATTATGCCATAATTCCCGCACTTGTCGGCTATTGCAGTCTTCGTAATTGTGTGGACGACATTTTTCCGATAGTCAGGTGGTATGTCGCCAGTCTCAAACATTGCACAAACCAATGTGAATAGTCGTTTTGTTGCCACTTCCCCCAATGGTTTTAGACATTCTGGTGATATGTTATCTATACCTTGTGCCTTATTTGATCTTATGTCCTCCATAGCTCTCTTAAATTCGGGTTCTAATAATGGATCCCTTATCTCTTCTAAATCGTCTCCGTACTTCTGTTTCACACTTCTTTGCGTGTTGTTTCTTCCTGACTAGTCCGTTCAAGTTCAGCCTGCTCATCATCACTACTACATTGTGATCTGAATCTATATCTGCCCCTGGGTACGCCTTACGATCCAATATCTCATTTCGGAATCTCTGTCTGACCATGATATAATCAAACTGAAATCTTCCCGCGTGTCTTAGCGTTTTCCAAGTATACCTCCTTCTCTTTTGGTTCTTCGACAGTATTCGCTGTTACTAACTGAAATTTTTTACAGAGCGCAATTTGTCTTTCTCCTCTCTCATTTCTTGTCCCAAGCACACATTCTCCTGTAACCTTTCCTTCTACTCCTTCCCCTACAACTGCATTGAGTCCCCTATGACTATTAGATTTTCATCTCCCTTTACGTACTGTATGACCCTTTCAATAGTCTCATATACGGTACTTTCTTTACTCTTGATTTTCAGATTGTGACGTCAGCTTCTGTACCTGGACTATCGTTTTCCGTGTTGGTTTTGCTGTTGATTCTGATAAGAACAATCCCATCACTGAACTGTTCACTGTAACATACTCTCTGCCCTACCCTCCTATTCATAACGAATCCTACTCCCGTTACACCATTTTCTGATGCTGTCGATATTACTCTATACTCTTTTCAGCAGAATCCCTGTCTTCTTTGCATTTCACTTCACCGACCCCAACTATATCTAGATTGAGCCTTTGCATTTCTCTTTTCAGATTTTCTAGCTTCTCTACTGTGTTCGAGCTTCTGACATTCCACGTTCCTACTCGTAGAACGTTATCATTTCGTTTGTAATTCAGTTTGTTTCTAATGGTCACCTCCCCTTTTGCAGTCCTCTCCCGGCGATCCGAATATGGGACTATTTCTTAATCTTTTGCCAATGGAGAAATTATCATGATTCTTTTTCAGTTACATGCCATATGTCCTGTGGATATACGTTATGTGTCTTTTACGCAGTGATTTCCATTGCCTTCTGCTGCCTCATGCCGTTGGTCGTTGCTGATTCTTCCCCCTTTAGGGGAAGTTTCCCACCCCTAGGAAACGAGAGTGACCTCAACCTCTGTCCGCTCCTCCGCCCTCTTTGACAAGGCGGTTTCCAGAATGAGGGTGACTTCTAACGCCGGAAGTCTTCGCCCGCCAGTGCTGATTATCAATCAAAATTTTACCGGTTTCGTGTTTCGAACCCGGGACCGATGAGTTTTTGATTACTTATCAAAGAAACTAGACCACGGATTCGATGACCACCGGTTAAGAGATTTAAAAAGAAGATAAAGATCTTAACAAATGAAAGAAACCTTCCGTATTTACTTATTAACATTCCAGTCCCGTGCATTACACCAGGATGCGCGATAAAGTGAACTATTGTCCTGTCAAAGAGCCTATAGCCAAATCACAGGAGACTGTCGATACACAGTTCCACATTACAAAAGCGCAGTACACTTTCAGCTACATAGAGGTTCGTGGCACAGTAGTATTTCTTACTAACATTCGCTTAACTTTATGAGTAATGAAATCGAGGCCAATAGATTTAACCCATTGTCGTACGAAGAGACCTGTGCGAAAGATTACGGAAGTCACCGAATATTCAAAATATGAAACATATCAGGACTGCACAGATAACTGTCAACTGAAATACGGTATTCCAACGACCTACCAGGCACAGCTTACGAGAAAGAGTAGAGTATCACATTTACTTTAGTAATATCTGCCTAAAAGCTTGAAATGTGCGACAAGAGTGTTATAAAACTGTTGTCAACTAACAATGCCAGCGATAAAATTAATATATAATAGTTTTGAACCGACAACATAGAAATAAAATTGACATATGAGGGGACAAATGTGAGGTACAAAATGCCACTCTAAGGTCAATACAGCGATGTACATTTATTTCCGAGTAATTCATTTATTCTCTTCACAGTTTTATCACTACACTGTTAAGTACTCTAAATCGCAGTATCAACTAACGGAATCCCACACAACTGGAGAGGTACCAATCTGTACAGTTTCACACAGTTCGTTAATTATTCGTGTTGGAGTTGGACACACTTCGTCTTTGTCCCAGAACGTATTTTGCTGCTTCACGTGAATTTGCCTTAAACTGTCTTCGCAAGCCCAGTCGTTAGTTTTCATAGAAGTTGTTTATTGTCCGTATTACCATATACCAGAGCACTGAATTACAGACTTCGAACGTAGTCCTGTTACTAGACGTCACGTGAGTAACAAATCTATCAGAAACATTTCAGTCCTTCTAAAGCCACCCAAGTCGAGTGTTGGTCATATAACTCTAAAGTGGAAACGAGAAGAAACAACTACAGTTAAGAAACTTCCTGGCAGATTAAAACTGTGTGCCCGACCGAGACTCGAACTCGGGACCTTTGCCTTGCGCGCGAAAGGCAAAGGTCCCGAGTTCGAGTCTCGGTCGGGCACACAGTTTTAATCTGCCAGGAAGTTTCATATCAGCGCACACTCCGCTGCAGAGTGAAAAATCTCGTTCTGGAAACATCCCCCAGGCAGTGGATAAGCCATGTCTCCGCTATATCCTTTCTTTCAGGAGTGCTAGTTCTGCAAGGTTCGCAGGAGAGCTTCTGTTGGAAGGTAGGAGACGAGATACTGGCAGAAGTAAAGCTGTGAGTACCGGGTGTGAGTCGTGCTTCGGTAGCTCAGATGGTAGAGCACTTGCCCGCGAAAGGCAAAGGTCCCGATTTCGAGTCTCGGTCGGGCACACAGTTTTAATCTGCCAGGAAGTTTCATATCAGCGCACACTCCGCTGCAGAGTGAAAATCTCATTCTGCCAACTACAGTTAAACTTAGACCACGCAGACCATACGTACTGACACGCAGACTGTCGGCCGTTGTGTAGGGTCGTTGTAAAAAGTCGCATGAAAGCTGCGGAGGGAACCACTCGTGAGTTCCAAAGAGCTACCAGTAGTCCAACAGGAGCAGTGACTGAGCACAGAGCTAAAAAGAATGGACTACAGTGATCGAGCGGCATCTCATAAGCGACACATTTTTGAAATGAGTGCTGAGCGATGCCTGTAGTGGTGCAAAGAGGGAAGCCACAGCACAGTGGATGACTGGAAACGAGTGATTTTGAGCGATGAATCACACTACACCCTTTGGCAAACTGATGGAATGGTTCTGGCGAATGCTCGGCGAACGTCACCTACGATCATGAGCGTGCCAAGAATGAAGTACAGAAGAGGCGGTGTTACGGCAAGGTGTGCTTTTTGAGGTCATTGTGAGGTCCCCTTAGTGTGGTTAACAAAAAGCTAAAGCGAAAGAATATGAAGACTGAGTCGCCCGCTAAACCCGCTGTTCAGAACAGTTAATAGGATTGTGGAAAGGGCCAAGGGTGGAGGTCATTTTCTGCTTGTAATTGTCATTTATTGTAATTTAATAACCTTTACATCCAAAGCGGCACACAGCCGAATCTTTACCGAATGCAACTCCTTCGCGGCTGAAGGCCTCCAACAACAAATCTTAACAAGATAAAAATCCAATTAAGATAGTAATAATAAAATTCAAAAAACAACACACGCAAAGTGCAATACAAATGGCTGAGGGCCACAATTAAATTCCAGAATTTTAGAATATATTACCATAGACCTTTAAAGGCAGAAGGCCAACAAGAAGTCTTAAAAAAATCAAAAATTAAATCAAGAAGGCAATAAAATAATTTAAAACCAAAAAAAGCAACGTATGCGAGTGCAACACAAATGGCTGAGGGCCACAATTAAATTTCAAAACTTCAGAATATATTACCATGGACCTTTAAAAGCAGAAGACCAGCATTAACAACAAGAAACTTAAAGATCAACAAGATAAAAATCCAATTAAGATAGCAATAAAATAATTTAAAGAAGCAACACATGCAAGGTGCAATACCAATGGCGGAGGGCCACAATTAAACTTCAAAATTTTAAAATATATTGCCATAATCTTTAAAGTCAGAAGGCCGCAGTGTTTCAGCTTGAAAGATAAATCCAAGAACTAATTAATCAAAATTTCAAGAAAACAAACCAATAACCATAAGCCTAAAATATAAAATAGCTGACAACAGATAATTAAACACCGGTGGGCACTCACAAGTCCTCCAAGGGAGGTCGGTCTGCCCTCGTTCACATAGGCGAGACAGGTGGTGAGCCCAACTATACTTGATCCGTCGGAACCCAACCAGGGGGCAGCCACGGACCGACCGACACAACGACTTGCTTCCCGTCAATCAGTACAAGAGAACTCAAACCAGCAATGTTACAAACGTGATCACAGTGGAGTATGTATTAGCTGTCAAAATTACACACCTTGCTGGACTGCGACAACTGGCGAGGAAAGGACGCTGCCTCAAATTACGTTAGTGACCAGGGCAGGTAACAAGAACACTAACGGCCACACGGCAGAAAATTCCACTGGTGCACTCAAACCGTAGTCGACCAAAATAGTTAATTGCACCGCATGGCGGCTAAATCTCTACTCGGTGTTGCTCACCGAAAAACCTCCCCAACAGCAAACCACCGAAGCGAACCACCACAACATGAATAGACGTGGCTTGGGTAGTTGAAACCACTACTCAGCTTTGACGTCCCGGGTCGGTGAACCACGAAGTCCGTAGCGATCGGACAGCTCCACATACGCTCCGACACTGCGCAGAGGCTGCCAGCGGCCCCAGCCGACCTCACCGCACGGAGATAACTTCCGTCGTCTGCAACAACTGACCGACTGCCTCCATACCCTCTTGCCGGAAACTATATGCACCAAACCAAAGATGGTACACTGCGCAAATATCGATACACATCACTGCTGCCACACGAAGAAAGAAGAAGGACCACGACGTAACCGTGACAAGGGCGGGAAACCAAACACTGATAGACAGCGAAGTCGAAGAAAACGCATAGTTGGGAGAGAGCACGGCTCAGACTTCTTCCTGCCTAATGTACTCTGTACAAAAGAGAACAGTTCGTAGACGACGGTTGTCTGTATGATCATGGGAATGCACCCTGTCATAAAGCAGCATCTGCGAGGCAATGGATTGTGGACAATAATAGCCCTGAAATTGACTGGCAGGCCCAGAGTATCGATCTGAACCCAATGGAACACCTTTGGGGTAAGTTAGAACGTCGATTTCACACAAGATTCCATCGTCCAAGGTTACTGCCTTCTCTGCTGTCTTCTCTTGATGCAGAATGGCCTGCCATTGCTCCACAGGCATTCGTACAACGCACTGAAAATGCCCCCCACCAGAGTTCAAGCCGACATAAAGACGAAGTGTGGACACACCCCATATTAGTGACCACCAATACGTGTATGTGTATGTTTAATCAGTTGGTGAATTTGTGCTAACATTAATATGTGATTGTATTTATTCTGTTACCTTCATTTATGTGGTTCATGTGATGAAACTGCGTTGTATGAAGGACAGCCTAGGGAATCTGTGTGTCTATCATATACTACGTGATCGAAAGTATCCAGACACCTGGCTTAAAATCACTTACAAGTATGTCGCGTCCTCCATCGGTAATGATGGAATTCAGTATCGTGTTGGCCCACCCTTAGCCTTGGTGACAACTTCTACTCTCGTAGGCATACGTTCAGTCAGGTGCTGGAAGGTTTCTTGGCGAATGGCAGCCCATTCTTCACGGTGTGCTGCTCTGCGGAGAGTATCGATGTCGGTCGGTGAGGCCTGGCACGAAGTCGACGTTCCAAAACATCCCAAACGTGTTCTATAGGATTTAGGTCAGGAGTCTGTGCAGGCCAGACCATTATAAGGATGTTATTGTTGTGTAACCACTCCGCCACAGGCCGTGCATTATGAACAGGTCTTCGATCATGTTGAAAGATTCAATCGCCATCCCCGAATTGGGAAGCAAGGATGTGCTTAAAACATCAATTTAGGCCTGTGCTGTGATAGTGCCACGCAAAACAGCAGTGTATGCAAGCAGCCTCCATAAAAAACAGGACCATACCATAACACCACCGCCTCCGAATTTTAGTGTTGGCACTACACACGCTGGCAGATGACGTTCACCGGGCATTCGCCATACCCACACCCTGCCACCGGATCGTCACACTGTGTACCGTGACTCGATACTCCACACAACGTTTTTACACTGTTAAATCGTCCAACGTTTACGCTTCTTACACCAAGCGTGGCGTCGTTTGGCATTTACCGGCGTGATGTGTGGCTTATGAGCAGCCGCTCGACCACGAAATCCAAGTTTTCTCACCTCTCGCTTAACTGCCATAGTACTTGCAGTGGATCCTGATGCAGTTTAGAATTCCTGTGTGTTGGTCTGGATAAATGTCTGCCTATTACACACTGCGACCCTCTTCAGCTGTCGGTGTTCTCTGTCACTCAACAGACGAGGTCGGCCTGTGCGCTTTTGTGCTGTGCGTGTCCCTTCACTTTTCCGCTTCACTATCACATCGGAAACAGTTGACCTAGGGATGCTTAGGAGTGTGGAAATCTCACGTACAGACCTATGCCACAAGTGACACCCAATCACCTGACAACGTTCGAAGTGCGTGAGTGCCGCGAAGCGCCCCATTCTGCTCTCTAACGATGTCTAATCACTACTGAGGTCGCTGATATGGAGTACTTGGCAGTAAGTGGAGCACAGTGTACCTAATATGAAATAGTATATTTTTGTGGGTGTCCGGATACTTTTGATCACATAGTGTATGCACACAGCGATCAGTGTTTTGTATCGTGCTTTCTACTGCTCTGTACTATGACAGTAAATTCCCATCTTGTGTAACTAGTTTGTAGAGACTATTTTACAAGTGATTACTGTGTCTTTTTAAATGATTCACTAGACTCACTGACAGTGAGTATTATAGATAATTACGAACAAAAATGAAATTTTTCTCGGATAATAAAGCTTAAAACTTGTCACTCCTCTACAGTACCGATAGTTTAAGGTTCCTACTGAAAAATAGTAACTATAGCTCTCGATGTTTCTTTGTGAATTCAGTTTACATTAACATCCACATGATTACAATTTTTCGTCACGAGATCCACAGCAAAGTCTGCATAGTGATGTTTCGAATCTTATATCCTGATAACAGCCACTCCGCAAATCAGATTTCGGTATTTCTAAATAATTTAAGACGTAACGTGGACTGATTCTTTGAAAAGACGATATCTTACTTCCGGCTCAGTCTTTGTACAATCCAATGCGCAGTTTCTTATGATTTCGTCGTCATCGTCGTCGTCGTGGTCGCTAGTTGTGTACAAAGCTCTCGCAGCTCTCCTCTTTGATCTTTGCGTTTCCAAATTAAACCTAGAAGAATTGGACGACTGATTGCTGTGCCCTGTCATTTCAAACTGACTATTGCTTGATGCCTCAGGATGTAAGCCCTCAACTGATCCCTTCTTTTAGTGCAGTTGAGCCGTAAAAATCTTTCCCACTACTGTTCCAGTATTTCTTCGTAAGTTATCCTTGTTTTCGCCATTCTTATGTAGCATTTAAGGTTAGGGACAATAAAAATAGCCCGGACGATTGTATATGGCTGGACGCGAATTTGTGGCAGCATTAACGGAGGAGAAAGAGACTTACAGTTACTTCCTATAGGACTGAGTAACTGCTGTATAGTAAGCCGAAACTTGGAGGACATCACGAATCTTCACGCATCACAGAGTTATTAGCAGAAATCGCGACCCTATCTGGCCATCAATGTCACCTGTCAGTGCGCGATTACTTTCTGAGGACAGCCCTCAAGCTTAAGGTACTTCGCAACAACCCTCATAGTCAACAAGAACTGCAGCAGAACATTTTGGATGAATTTGCAACAATTACAGCAGTCCAGCTTCGATCCACCTTCAGCAACTTGATGGGGACATGCTGTGCCGAGTGTGGGAGGAACTTGATTATTGGCTTGATGTCTGCCGAATCACTAAAGGGGCACATATCGGACATTTGTGAATGCCTAAAAAAACTTTTTGAGTTTTTGTATGCGTGTGCAAAGCATTGTGAAAATATCTCAAATAATAAAGTTATTGTAGAGCCCAGTAGTGCGAAGAGATGAATGGCGCCCACTTTCAGTTTATTACTGTACAGGGCTACTACAAAAGATTGAAGCGATTTCATAAATTCACTGTAGCTCCATTCATTGACATATGGTCACGACACACTACAGATACGTAGAAAAACTCATAAAGTTTTGTTCGGCTGAAGCCGCACTTCAGGTTTCTGCCGCCAGAGCGCTCGAGAGCGCAGTGAGACAAAATGGCGACAGGAGCCGGGAAAACGTATGTCGTGCTTGAAATGCACTCACATCAGTCAGTCATAACAGTGCAACGACACTTCAGGACGAAGTTCAACAAAGATCCACCAACTGCTAACTCCATTCGGCGATGGTATGCACAGTTTAAAGCTTCTGGATGCCTCTGTAAGGTAAAATCAACGGGTCGGCCTGCAGTGAGCGAAGAAACGGTTGAACACATGCGGGCAAGTTTCACGCATAGTGATGTGAAAGATTCAGTGTTTAAACCTCCTCTACCAAGAAACGTGCCAGAACTGCGAGCTCGCATCAACAATGCTTTCGAACTCATTGATGTGGACATGCTGCGCCGAATGTGGGAGGAACTTGATTATCGGCTTGATGTCTGCCGAATCACTAAAGGGGCACATATCGAACATTTGTGAATGCCTAAAAAAACTTTTTGAGTTTTTGTATGTGTGTGCAAAGCATTGTGAAAATATCTCAAATGATAAAGTTATTGTAGAACTGTGAAATCGCTTCAATCATTTGTAATAACCCTGTATTTCCTCTCCTCTAATTTTACCTTCTACATCATACCCTTGGACTCTGTTCTCCAGGCCACTTTTATTTGTCGAACGCTGTACATTTCGAAAACTTCTGCGCTCGTCTTGCCTGTATTGTCTATCGTCCACTTACATATGAGGCTACTCTCCAGATACGTACGTTCAGAAAACATCTCCCTTCATGGGAATTTATGTTAGACCTTAAAATATTTTTTTTTTCGGAAACTCTTTTCTTGCTATTACCGGTCTGCATTTGGTACCCGCTCTGCCCAAATAGCAATACTTTCCTGCCCAAATAGCAATACTTGTCGCCTAATTTCAGTGTATCATTTAGAAATCTAATTCCCTCAACATCACGTGATTTAATTCGTTTTCACCTCATACTTAATTTTTCTTTTTACTTTGGTTGATATTATTTATTGTTTTCAGACACTATCTGTTCCATTCAACTGCTCCTCCAAGTCGTTTGCGGTCTCTAACTGAATTACAATGCCATCATCAAACCTTAGTAATTCTTCTCCATCTCCGAATTTCTCTTTGGTTTCATTCGCTGCTTGCTCAGTGTGCATACTGGAGACAGAATAATCTGGCCGGTCGATGTGACGGAGCGGTTCTAGGCGCGACCGCTACCGTCGCACGTTCGAATCCTGCCTCGAGCATGGATGTGTGTGATGTCCTTAGGTTAGTTAGGTTTAAGTAGTTCCAACTTCTAGGGGACTGGTGACCTCAGATCTTAAGTCCCATAGTGCTCAGAGCCATTTGAACCATTTGAACAGAGTAATCTGAAGAATTGGCTACAACCCAGTCTCAATGCTGCATTGGCTACCCATCTCTTTCATGTTAGTCGACTCTTATAATTGCAATGTGACGCCTATACGTGTTGTAAATAAGCTTTTCCCCCATGTATTTAATCACTGCTACATTCAGAATGCCGGAGAGTGCATTCCCGTTACGTTTGTCAAAAGAGAGCTCATCATAGACAGACATATCTTCTTTCAATGGCGTAACTACTTTGATCCGTCGATTGCTTACTGTGAACGTCGCACTAAGAACATTTCGAGGTATAATTTCAACGGGTCACATTTCATCGACATAATATAGACGAACCTCGATTACGATCGTACTGTACATGAAATGTTGTCTTTTAATCTCCACATACCAAAAATGAGAAAACAAGGAAGAAATTCATGTAAATATAACTGCCACCCACATTTTTATGATGGAATTAATTGAATACTTCAATTGAACAGATTTAACAGTAGACATAAAAAACAAAGTAAAAGACTAGATTAAAGTACAGTCAAGAAAACGAAAGAAAAATACTACAAAAATAAGAAAGACGCCATAGAACCAGTTTATAGGGCAGATTTTAAAGCAGTTAAAGATGACAAGTGAAAGAAAAGAAAATTGATGAAACAGATGGTAAAAATGGCCAAGGATTTTTTCGCTAAACTAAACAATCTTACTGTGTGTAAAGGGTAAATATTACGTTCAGTGTACACTATCAGGTTGTCTTACGACAATCCGAATTTGTAAACTCCCCGCAACGAACTGAACCTCCGCGGATGCTTCTTTCCACGCCTTTATGTACTGCGATTTTAAATAGCTTTCTAAAAGCACATTTAAGTACACCAATGCTTATAAATGGTGACCGCAGTGGTCACCATAATTTCAGATCCTTATTCTTAGGACTACAGGTAAGAACTATATCCTTCTCTCTTTAACAGTAAATTCTTGTCGTCTGTCTAATGAATATTTTGTTTGCAGTGCATCCAGGGATGATTCGCTCATTGGTAATGTTGAATTTCGTGACCCAAGACGTTATTAGTAATTATGAGGATGTTCACAATGAATAAAACGTCAGACGTTCTTTTAGGAATAAACTTCTCGCTAACGATAACGTTGCATACAATGAAAAACGTTTCACAAATGTTCAGTCGTTTCTTGATTAGACTTTTCAGTGTGCAAAGTTTGATAACTTGCATTAAATGTTTAAGAATGTTAAACTGTACACTTTACAAAAGGAAAAAAAAAATCTTAGTTCCCTATGACTACAATATCAACGAGTTACATTTGGAATCGGTCAGTTCAAACAAGTACCTATATGTAAAAGTTCATGGGAATATGAAATGGAACGACTGCGTAGGTCCAGTCGTAGATAAAGCAGGTGATAGACTTCGAAATTTTACGCAAATGCAGTCAGTCTACAAAACACTTCTGCGAGACATTCTAGAACAATGCTGCATGTGTGTGAGGTGTAGCAAATGTAATTGACAGATGATATTTAGCGTACCGATAAAAAGAGGAGGGCAGCACAATTGGTGACAGGTCTGTTTGATCCACAGTAGAGTGTCATGGACATACAGAAGAGACTGAACTGACCGACACCGGGAGACAGAAAGCCGAAGTACAAAATTTGAAGAACTAACTTTAACTGATGAATATAGGAATATACGAAGTAAAACCCTGTACCATAATCACGTAGCGACCGCGAGGACAAGATTAAGCTAATTACAGCGCACGCAGATGAGTTTAAACAAACTTTCTTCCTGCACTTCATACCGAGTGGAACGAGAATCTATAAGAACTGTTGCTATAGGAAGTAACCTCTGCCACGCACTTCGCAGCGCTTTACAAAGTGACATAGATTTACATAGAAATTGAAAATATGTCCCGAATTCAGCGGGTTGCGCAATCAGGAACCCTGTATGTCAACGCTACAAACTGTTTTGCTGGTCTGTGTGGGGCAATTGCGGTAAAACTTTGTCTACAAGACGTATCTCATGGCTTATACTTCATGCGAAGTCTATCAATTTTGCTTCAGGCGCAGGCAGGCGTACACATCTGCCATCTGCACGTGAGAGAAGCAAACAAGCATCGCGCCGCCGCATCGATGTTCTGCTGCTGCCATCTACTGACCAAGAGCAGAAGGGTAGCGTTTCACGAGCTTTCTGTGGCTGCCGCCTCGAGCGCCACTGATTGAAATACGATGCCACCATCTACTTGTCGGTTTCGAACATAGAAATTCTTGGTTCGTGTAATACCGCGGCATGAAATAAATGTTAATTTAAAATCACTATATTTGAAATATTATTGGAGTGTGCTTGTACTTTTCAATTAAAGTTCTTCACCTGCATTTACTCATCTTAAATCAGTTTCAAGACGTCAGCCCTCTGTATTTATTATCAAACGATGTTGCAAAGAGTTTTTTTCTGAAGAAAACCGAAACGGCAGCTATACGAAACTCTCCTAAGATCCCGTGGATAATGGAACGATCAAATTACTTACTTTCCGCCCGAACTCTGGGGAAATGAATCCCAGTGCGATCTCTAGGAACCCAAAAATTTTCGTTATTTGTTTAATGAATGTAGGAAAGAATACTTACTTATTTGCAGCATAAACCAAGTAAATAAATCCTTTATTCTGTTCGCTATATCCCGGCGAATGATACAGATCTACGGAACCTTCCAGCACTCTTCTACAAAACTTAGTAAGTCCGTAACTGTTATACGATGATCGCCTTCCAAAGGCTCTCACGAAATTATCAATTTTCAAAATATCCGTTACGTTATTCTCATGGGGTCTGTACCTGTGGTCAAACGGAGGGGGGGGGGCGGTAAATCCTCCCCTCCCCATACCTCTCTGCGAAAGGTGTCAAGCAGTTATAAAGCACTAACTTTTTAATGGAACTTACAAGTCGCCATTCGTCTTCCAAAATACAGTGAGGTGACAAAGGTCACCAGATACCTTCTAATATCGTGTCTGATCTTCTTTGCCCAGAACAGTGTAGCAGCTCCTCGTGGCATGGACTCAACAATTCGTTGGAAGTTCCCTGCAGAAATATTAAGCCATCATGCCTCTATACCCATTCATAACTGTGAAACTGTTGCCACTGACGTATTTTGTATAGGAATTGACCTCTCGATTATTTCACATAAATGTTCAATGGGATTCATGTCTAGCCATCTTGGTGGCCAAATCATTCACTCTAACTGTCCAGAATATTCTTGAAATCAATCGCGAACAACTGTAGCCCGGCGTTAAGAAGCATTGTGATACATAAAAATTAAAGGAGTCTACTAGGACTCACTTGTATGACACTCAAATACCATAATTACATGGAGTGAGACAGCGCTGGGGGTATGGTTGTAGGTAGCTGTCTGTGAGTGAAAGAGGATGTAGTAGGCAGTTTTGTGGTGTGTTCTGTGAAGCCGCCAGGTGTTAGTACGTCAATACTGTTGAGCATGGAAGCAGAAGTCTTCATGCCAGCAAGGTAATGGTATTAAATATCTATTATTTTTTCCAGAGCGTTAGTACGATGAGTTGGCTGATAATTTGTAACTGTTGAGGAACCCCAGAATATACATAAGCTGCTTTGATATTAAGGCTAGTTATATATTTCACTTTTGTAATGCTTCTAAGATTTATTAACAGAGCTATATGAAATTTCATTATTTGTGTTTACGGCGTTTTAGTGAGATTAGATAATACTTGCTGTTTCAATCTCATTGTTTGTGGATGAGTTAGTAAAATGTAGCTTATCTTACAATACAACATCGCAAAAAAAAAATAAAAAAAAGTGCTAGTAATTCACCACAATCAGTACCGCCTCGCTGTCCAACTCATATACTTTTCAAACAAGTTGTATTTTTCATAAATGTTTTCATTTATCATCCAAAACAATTTCATATGCATTTCAAAGTATTACAGTGAGCACTGCACATCGCCGAGCCAGTAAGCAGCCTATTTATATTATTTTTCATGAGAGACCAGAATATATCGCTTTCTCCCGTAGCTGTTTTAAAGAGAAGACAATTTAATTTATTTGTTAGGTGCGCAGGGACCTAAGTTATCAGTTTCGAACAAGGCCAGGTGATTCAGTGCCTATGGGGCTTCATGTACAGGGCTATTACAAATGATTGAAGCGATTTCATAAATTCACTGTAGCTCCATTCACTGACATATGGTCACGACACACTACAGATACGTAGAAAAACTCATAAAGTTTTGTTCGGCTAAAGCCTCACTTCAAGTTTCTGCCGTCAGAGCGCTCGAGAGCGCAGTGAGACAAAATGGCGACAGGAGCCGAGAAAGCGAATGTCGTGCTTGAAATGCACTCACATGAGTCAGTCATAACAGTGCAACGACACTTCAGGACGGAGTTCAACAAAGATCCACCAACTGCTAACTCCATTCGGCGATGGTATGCGCAGTTTAAAGCTTCTGGATGCCTCTGTAAGGGGAAATCAACGGGTCGGCCTGCAGTGAGCGAAGAAACGGTTGAACGCGTGCGGGCAAGTTTCACGCGTAGCCCGCGGAAAATTGGCTCATGCCAGAACTGGAGACTGACAGCGCCGACTTCATCTTTCAACAGGATGGTGCTCCACCGCACTTCCATCATGATGTTCGGCATTTCTTAAACAGGAGATTGGTAAACCGATAGATCGGTCGTGGTGGAGATCATGATCAGCAACTCATGTCATGGCCTCCACGCTCTCCCGACTTAACCCCATGGGATTTCTTTCTGTGGGGTTATGTGAAAGATTCAGTGTTTAAACCTCCTCTACCAAGAAACGTGCCAGAACTGCGAGCTCGCATCAACGATGCTTTCGATCTCATTGATGGGGACATGCTGCGCCGAGTGTGGGAGGAACTTGATTATCGGCTTGATGTCTGCCGAATCACGAAAGGGGCACATATCGAATATTTGTGAATGCCTAAAAAAACTTTTTGAGTTTTTGTATGTGTGTGCAAAGCATTGTGAAAATATCTCAAATAATAAAGTTATTGTAGAGCTGTGAAATCGCTTCAATCATTTGTAATAACCCTGTATTTTGCATTGACTGTATTTCTTAATTGGTATTGGGAGTTGCATTGCCCAACCAATTCGTATAAACTTTTTGATAACACAGAGTAATCACACCACTTCCAGTTACAACACGGTACACGATAATTCGAGTTTAGTATACATTCCGCAGTTCAGACATACATTCAACGTAATCTTAAAGTTAATTTTTTAAAAGAACGTCAGAAAAATTCTATCGTTGTTTGGGAACATGAAGTCCATGAATGGGTGCAAAGGGTCACCAAGTAGGCGAAAGTGACTATTTCCATTCAGTGGTCGGTTCAGTTGGACCAGAGGACCCAGACCATTTCATGTAAACACAGCCCCAACCATTAGGAGGCCACCACCAGGTTGCACAGCGCCTTCGTGACACACTGGGTCCATGGCTTCGTGGGGTCTGCACCACACTTGAACCCTACCAGCAGCTCTCACCAACTGAAATCGGGACTCATCTGACCAGGCCACGGTTTTACAGCCATCTACGGTCCAACAGATAGGGTTACGAGCCCAGGAGAGCCGCTGCAGCCGATGTCAGGCTGTTATCTACATCTACATCTACATTTCTACTCCGCAAGCCACCCAACGGTGTGTGGCGGAGGGCACTTTACGCGCCACTGTCATTACCTCCATTTCCTGTTCCAGTCGCGTATGGTTCGCGGGAAGAACGACTGTCTGAAAGCCTCCGTGCGCGCTCTAATCTCTCTAATTTTACATTCGTGATCTCCTCGGGAGGTATAAGTAGGGGGAAGCAATATATTCGATACCTCATCCAGAAATGCACCCTCTCGAAACCTGGCGAGCAAGCTACACCGCGATGCAGAGCGCCTCTCTTGCAGAGTCTGCCACTTGAGTTTGTTAAACATCTCCGTAACGCTATCACGGTTACCAAATAACCCTGTGACGTAACGCGCCGCTCTTCTTTGGATCTTCTCTATCTCCTCCGTCAACCCGATCTGGTACGGATCCCACACTGATGCGCAATACTCAAGTATAGGTCGAACGAGTGTTTTGTAAGCCACCTCCTTTGTTGATGGACTACATTTTCTAAGGACTCTCCCAATGAATCTCAACCTTGTACCCGCCTTATCAACAATTAATTTTATATGATCATTCCACTTCAAATCGTTCCGTACGCATACTCCCAGAAATTTTACAGAAGCAACTGCTACCAGTGTTTGTTCCACTATCATATAATCATACAGTAAAGAATCCTTCTTTCTATGTATTCGCAATACATTACATTTGTCTATGTTAAGGGTCAGTTATCACTCCCAGCATCAAGTGCCTATCCGCTGCAGATCTTCCTGCATTTCGCTACAATTTTCTAATGCTGCAACTTCTCTGTATATTACAGCATCATCCGCGAAAAGCCGCATGGAACTTCCGACACTATCTGCTAGGTCATTTATATATATTGTGAAAAGCAATGGCCCCATAACACTCCCCTGTGGCACGCCAAAGGTTACTTTAACG
Source organism: Schistocerca cancellata (assembly GCF_023864275.1). NCBI lineage: Eukaryota > Metazoa > Arthropoda > Insecta > Orthoptera > Acrididae > Schistocerca > Schistocerca cancellata. The sequence continues at coordinate 77,744,375 of NC_064632.1, forward strand.
TCTGTAGATGTCTCTCCATTGATAACTCGCGTCGGTCGTCTGCTGCCGCAACCTCTTAATGCCAAATTTATTCGCTCTCTCCTTAAGGATACATCCAACGTACGTCCCACGTCAGTTGCTGTTCTTATTTGACCTTAGTCTGCTAGCACTGAAAACTCCAAGCAAACGCCACTGCTCTCGGTCGTTAAGCGAAGGCTGTCGGCCACTGCATTGTCCGTAGTGGAAGACAATGCCTCAAATGTGGTATTCTCAGCACACTCTTGAACTCTGTGTCTCCGAATACTGAATTCCCTAACGGTTTCCTAAACGGAATGTCCATGCGTCTAGCTCCATCTACATTTCCGCGTTCAATCGGAGAACGGCCCTAGTCAATTCGGAACGATTTTCACATGAATCATCTGAGGACAAATGGCAGCTCCTCCAACACACTGCCCTCTTATACCTTGCGTACAAGATAGTACCGTTATCTCTATACATGCGTATCGCTCTCCCATGACTTTAGTCACCACAGGGCCCCCTCCACCTACAAATTGTCGTGTTGGTGCCCTTGGTTCTTGTGGTAGTCTAATTTGTCAATTTCTGTATTCCTCTGGATCTAAACAGTTGGTACGCCCTATCTATAGCTTCTAACATAATTTACATTTCCGTGGGTTTCATCTACAAATCAGTCACATAATCATGTTACTCGATGTTACAACTTTGATTTACTTACACAGGGTCGTCCATTGATAGTGACCGGGCTAAACATCTTGCATGGGGGCTTAATTATAATAAAGATATAAGAATGCAATGCAAATACTTTTTAATTTTCTGTCGCTGTATGTCCGATTACGCTGTTTCGTAAACGGCTGGCCCTGACTAGTTTTTGTACGCAATCTGACGGCATGTAACAACCACAAAGAATGAAATGAAAATTTCAGTTAATACAATGAATTAATTAAGTCCCCAGCAACTATAAAACCTAAGAAACCAACAAAGCACAAGTGTAGCTGTTCTGTATGTGGTAGTATGACTCAACGCACATCTGGCACGGTTCTTCTTCTACAAGACAAGAATTTTTTAAATACCAATTATACTGACGTGATAAAAGAAATTTACAAATACTATAATTGTGCAAGAAAGCCAAAATTACACTCTAATACAAGAACACACGCCAGATGCTTTGTTGAATGAACCTGTAATGACACATTATTCAGGTCACTGAAAGAATAAAAGAATAAAAGAAAATACCTCCATATATATTGACGAAATGCACTCTGACCATTACAATATCTCCATTAGAACATCATCATCTCTCCCATCAAACCACTGCATAAAACATGGAACAACACTCTCCACTACCGCATCTCACTCTGACTTCAGCTACAAGCAGTGTCCACCACAACTTCTCGGCAAGAACTGCTTGCCGCTACGTCTCAATAATCACTGCCAGTGGAGGCGGCGGAACAATACTCTCTGGCGCGATTTCTGGCGCTGTGGCTCAGTGTAGCTACCTTTCAATCTCACGAAATAAGCATCAAACGAAAAAACTACAAAGAACGAAACTCGTCTGGCTTGAAGGGGGAAATCAGATGACGCTATGATTCGCCCGCTAGATAGCGCTGTCATAGGTCAAACGGGTATCAACTGCGTTTTTTTTAAATAGGAACAACCATTTATTATTACATATTTGTGTAGTATGTAAACAAATATGAATGTTTTAGCTGGACCACTTTTTTCGCTTTGTGATAGATGGCGCTGTAATAGTCAGAAATGTATAAGTACGTGGTATCATGTAACATTCCGCCAGTGCGGACGGTATTTGCTTCGTGATACATTACCCGTATTAAAATGGATCGTTTACCAATTGCGGAAAAGGTCGATATCGTGTTGATGGATGGCTATTGTGATGAAAATGCGCAACGGGCGTGTGCTATGCATGCTGCTCCGTATCCTGGACGACATCACCCAAGTTTCCGGACCGTTCGCAGGATAGTTATGTTATTTAAGGAAACAAGAAGCGTTCAGCCACATGTGAAACGTCAACCACGACTTGCAACAAATGATGATGCCCAAGTAGGTGTTTTAGCTGCTGTCGCGGCTAATCCGCACATCAGTAACACACAAATTGCGCGAGAATCGGGAATCTCAAAACCGTTGGTGCTGAGAATGCTACATCAACATCGATTGCACCCGTGCCATATTTCTATGCACCAGGAATTGCATGGCGACGACATTGAACGTCGTGTACAATTCTGCCACTGGGCACAAGAGATATTACGGAACGATGACAGATTTTTTGCACGAGTTCTATTTAGTGACGAAGCATCATTCACCAACAGCGGTAACGTAAACTGGCATAATATGCACTACTGGGCAACGGAAAATCCACGATGGCTGCGACAAGTGGAACATCAGCGATCTTGGCGGGTTAATGTATGGTGCGGCATTATGGGAGGAAGGATAATTGGCCCCCATTTCATCTATGGAAATCTAAATGGTGCAATGTATGCTGATTCCCTACGTAATGTTCTACTGTGTTTACTACAAGAAGTTTGACTGCATGACAGAATGGCGATGTTCTTTCAACATGATGGATGTACGCCACATAGCTCGCGTGCGGTTGAAGCGGTATTGAATAGTATATTTCATGATAGGTGGCTTGGTCGTAGAAGCACCACACCAAGCCCCTCACGTTCACCGGATCTGACATCCCAGGATGTCTTTCTGTGGGCAAAGTTGAAGGATATTTGCTATCGTGATCCACCAACAACGCCTTACGACATGCGTCAGCGCATTGTCAATGCATGTGCGAACATTACGGAAGGCGAACTACTCGCTGTTGAGAGGAGTGTATTGCCAAATGCATTTAGGTTGACGGACATCATTTTGATCATTTATTGCATTGATGTGGTATTTTCAGGTAATCACGCTGTAACAGCATGCATTCTGAGAAGTGATGAGTTCACAAAGGTACATGTATCATATTGGAACAACAGAAATAAAATTTTCAAACGTACCTGCGTTCTGTATTTAATTTAAAAAACCTACCTGTTACCAACTGTTCGCCTAAAATTGTGAGCCATATGTTTGTGACTATTACAGCGCCATCTATCACAAAGCGAAAAAAAGTGACCAACTAAAATATTCATACTTCCTTACGTACTACACGATTATGTAATAAACAATGTGGGTTCCTATTTTAAAAAAAACGCAGTTGATATCCGTTTGACCTATGGCAGCGCCATCTAGCGGGCCAACCATAGCGCCATCTGGTTTCCCCCTTCAAGCTAGACAAGTTTCGTTCTTTGTAGTTTCTTCGTTTGGCGCTTATTTCGTGAGATATTTGGCCCCGTCACGATCAATCGACCACCCTGTATAGTCACCAAACATTTACAGTTTTGGAGGTTAATTCGCACCGCTCGTTACGAATTTCTCTCGTATTACATTTACATATTGGGCTCTTCTGTCCTTTTGTTGTCTTAGCAAAACGGCTTTGAATTTATTTGATGTCTGCCTTCACGCATTCTTGAAGTGCACGTCAAAACGCCGTAGTAGTAAACTGATCGTGCACGTTCTTTGTATACCCTTTCCTCTACAGACATACCACCCTTTCGCATAACGCTTCTTCCAAATCTAAGTATTCCATTCGCTTTCCGTCATACAGAGTTCATATGTTCGTTCCACTTCATAGTGCCTGGACCTGATCGCAGATACAGGATAGGCTAGCTCTGTGATCCTTCTCCGTTAAAGATTCTTTGTCTAAGCCTGTCATTTGAGACATCCAGAACCGGTGCACTTTATAAATGCCTGCATGGTTGCTCATACGAACCAATGCAGACAGAACACGATAATAGCTCCTCAGCGTAGCGATGAAACTCATCATGGAAATCTAATCTGCTTTTATTCACATTTATTATAGGAAACCTCTTTTGCAACGTAGTTTAAAAATATTTTCGATGAACGAACAGTTGAATATCACATAACTTGCTACTGCAGTTAATGTCGTTCGCTGTACGCTTAAGCACTTGTAAGTTAGCTGACCTCTGCAATGCCGAGGCAACGCTATGGAAGACGTCAATCATACTTTCCCGCGTACAGTACCGGACCTTGCAGGAAATTTATATTTACGATGCTAGTGCTCACAAAACCAAGAGATCATATAGGTCCTAATGTATTTAAAGGACCCGTTTTGATTTATTTTTTTGTAAACGCAGTTTTAGCAGGCAGTCAGATATTATTTCCTAGTTAGTGTTATGTGATACCTCTGACTTCAGCTGTGATACATTAATCGCATGTTAAGGGCCGGTTCATTTTCTGAGTTTTGTGAAATGCACATCCACACGTTTCTCTTTATTAAGAGCTAGCTGCCGATATTTTCATCAGGTTTTAAAACGTCTCTGGAAATGATACTACAACAGTTCTACTTTTCGGGAGACTCGTCTTCATGAAAAAAATCGCCCCAGTCGGAGTGTTACCGCTACTAACACAATTCTCTGAGTTACTAGTACACTGTTCAGTCACATGAATGTGACAACCTTGCAAAGTTTGAACAACTATCTTTTGCAGCGCGGACCGCCGCCAGACGAGCGGGAAGAGAGTGACTGAGTTTCGGGAATGCACCGACAGGGCTGTGGATCCATGACGACTCTGCGGTAGCTTTCTCCGTTGAGAATCCATGGTGCGAACAGTCCGATCGAGGTGGTCCCATATCAAGTGAGCTTATATCGGGATAGTTTGGTGGCTAAGGAGGTGTGGCGAACTGATGCTGGTGCTCTTCGAACGACGCACGCACACTGCGAGCTGTGTGACACTTTCCTTTGTCCTGATGGCAGATGTTACTGTGCCGAAGATAACAAATTGCATGTAGGGGTAGATATGGTGACGATTGCGACTTCCTGAATAACGTCACTCAGAGTACGAGGTGCATTCAAGTTCTAAGGCCTCCGATTTTTTTTTCTCCGGACTGGAAACAGATAGAAACATTCGCATTGTTTTAAAATGAGGCCGCGTTCATTATCGAAACGTCCCAGAGATGGCAGCACTGTACGGCAGATGGAATTTTACCGCCAGCGGCGAGAATGAGAACTGTTTTAAATACTTAAAATGGCGACGTTTTCCTTACTTGAACAGCGTGCAATCATTCGTTTTCTGAATTTGCGTGGTGTGAAACCAATTGAAATTCATCGACACTTGAAGGAGACATATGGTGCTGGAGTTATGGATCTGTCGAGATGCGTTCGTGGGTGCGACAGTTTAATGAAGGCAGAACATCGTGTGACAACAAACTGAAACAACCTCGGGCTCGCACAAGCCGGTCTGACGACATGATCGAGAAAGTGGAGAGAATTGTTTTGGGGGATCGCCGAATGACTGTTGAACAAATCGCCGCCAGAGTTTCCATTTCTGTCGGTTCTGTGCACACAATCCTGCATGACGACCTGAAAATGCGAAAAGTGTCATCCAATTGGATGCCACGAATGCTGACGGACGACCACATGGCTGCCTGTGTGGCATGTTCCCTAGCAATGTTGACATGCAACGACAGCATCAATGGGACTTTCTTTTCGTCGGTTGTGACAATGGATGAGACGTGGATGCCATTTTTCAATCCAGAAACAAAGCGCCAGTCAGCTCAATGGAAGCACACAGATTCACCGCCACCAAAATAATTTCGGGTAACCGCCAGTGCTGAAAAAAATTATGGTGTCCATGTTCTGGGACAGCGAGGGCGTAATCCTTACCCATTGCGTTCCAAAGCGCACTACGGTAACAGGTGTATCCTACGAAAATGTTTTGAAGAAGAAATTCATTCCTGCACTGCAACAAAAACGTCCGGGAAGGGCTGCGCGTGTGCTGTTTCACCAAGACAACGCACCCGCACATCGAGCGAACGTTACGCAACAGTTTCTTCGTGATAACAACTTTGAAGTGATTCCTCATGCTCCCTACTCACCTGACCTGGCTGCTAGTGACTTTTGTCTTTTTCCAACAATGAAAGACACTCTCCGTGCCCGCACATTCACCAGCCGTGCTGCTATTGCCTCAGCGATTTTCCAATGGTCAAAACAGACTCCTACAGAAGCCTGCGCCGCTGCAATGGAATCATGGCGTCAGCGTTGTGAAAAATGTGTACGGCTGCAGGGCGATTACGTCGAGAAGTAACGCCAGTTTCATCGATTTCGGGTGAGTAGTTAATTAGAAAAGAAAAATCGGAGGCCTTAGAACTTGAATGCACCTCGTACTGAGATATAATTTAGCACTTAAAAGTTCATTGGCAGTGACGACTCGCCAATCTCCCCATCCTGGTCGGCTTTCCATCAGGTTTCAAAGTCGCCACCCACCTTCCTAGTGGTAGGTGTTTGTGTTAGCTGGCGAGCGGAAGAAACCCAGACCGGACAGGCACCCCCGTGTTGTCTGTCGCCAATTCGCTGAAGGACCTCGGTGCCGACGCTAATCCTGTCGACCGTGAGGCTGACTGCCCCCCTCAAAGGCTCGCCGAAGCTGCACTCACAGTTACACGGCCCTGCAAAACTCAACAGCGAGCAGTTCATCTGTGGCTGTGTAGCAAGAGGAAGCGCACGGTCGTACATCAAGGAAGGTGAGTCATGTGTTACTGTAATTGCAATATGTTTCCTGTGCTCACGCCTATTATTCATAAGCAGCTACGATTCATTCATGTTTGAATGAAACTCTTATTTTGTTTTATCATTCAGATAAACATGTTCCCCGTTTTTCTCGCAGTAGAATCCCACGATTTATAATTTGACGCTTCTTACGTATATCTGCTTAATTTATGGACCTATTTATTTTTCACAGTCAATTTTTGATTTGAAATTCGTAGCAGTTGGTAAAAGTACATTATAACAATATATACATATCAAAATCTGTGGAAAGTCATGCATATGTCACTATACGATTCAATCGACATAGGTGTTGTGAAAAGTGTCCCTTGGGACAATACTAAAATTATCAGTCTTGTTGTTAACGAGTACATAAAAAAACCAGAGTTTAACATTTGATTATTAAAAATAATATGAACTCATTCATCTGAAATGTCCGTCATACAATTTTTCTTTCTCACAACTGCATTTCATTAGAGCTTGAATGCACCTCGTACAACGCTCCCTCCTCCGTCCTGACCCTTCCGCCGACAGTTGCAGCGCTCTACACGCTAAAACCAAATATCCGATGGAGAATAGAATGTGATTCATCTGGAAACGCCACCTGTCGTCACTCAGTGAACGTCCACTCGTGGTATGGGGTGCAAATTACAGCCGTCGTCGCCGGCGAACAGCAGTCAGCCCAGGTTCCTGCTATTGAGGTCCATACACAGCAACATTCACTGGACGCTCATTGAGGAGACACTGTTGGTAACTCCTTGGTTCATCTTGGGGGTCAGCTGCTCTGGAGTTCACTTCTGTTCGCACAAACACATCTCCGCAGCTATTGTTCACCTGTGTCAACTATGGTCCATGCTGCACCACTGTTGCCACGGCACTTGTTTTGGAGAGTGCAATTTTTCCTTACACGGTGTACTTCAACCATGGTGGTACGCGAACGGATTACAAACTTGGCAGTTTCGGAAGTGGCTCCCCTCTTGGGCCGAAAGCTAGCGATGATACGACAACGACTGCACTGTTTGTTGCGTCACCCGACACACCTTATATACCTTCCACTATAGGGGTCACCTAGGAACCATGGATATTATGGTAGTAATGGGAAATGGAAATGAGCGTTTGGCGTCATTGGCCGGGAGGCCCCTTACGGGACAGGTCCGGCCGCCTTGGTACAGGGCTTATTACATTCGACGCCACACTGGGCGACCTGCCCGCCAAATGGGGAAGAAATGATGATGAAGACAACCCAACACCCAGTCCCTGAGCGGAGAAAATCCCCGACCCAGCCGGGAATCGAACCCGGGCTCCTTAGGACGGTAGTCTGTCACGCAGACAATTCAGCTATCGGGCCGGACATTATGGTAGTTAATTGTCGTAGCTGTTTTTGGAAGGAAACAGAGACTAAGGCTTTATTACAAAGCACTGAATCACAAATTGTTGTAAGTACTGAAAGCTGTCTGAAGGTGGACATAAATTCAGTCGAAATTTTTACAAAGAACCGAACCGTGTTCGGAATGGATAGATCAAACACAGTTGCCGATGGCGTGTTTGTTGCTGTTAAATGTAGTCTGTCTTGGAGCCAAACTGACGAAGATTGTTTCTGAGAGGTAGTTTGGGTAGATATTATACTTGACCCTCCTCAGTCCCACATCGAGTTATATTTACCAGATTACTAATTAGTTGCTTTTACTGATCTTTCGACTAAGATGATAGAGTTGCTGAACAGCTCAGAGAAGACAGCTGTACACGTTAATGGCGAAATTATTGCTTTATACGGATGTAATGCGGTGCATGGATGTGTTGTGTGTTTGTTTAAAAGGACGAATGTTCGTAATGGTGAGAGTAGTTGCTGCTCGTCTGGAGTCGGAAACGAACTGTTAAAGGAAAATCCGTGAACGACCGTGCTTCACGATACATACACTGTCGGACCAGTTTTTGCAAGTTTGTTGGAGAATTTTGCATTAGACCTGACAAAACAGGTGCGGTACCACGCGTTCTGAGCGCGGTGGGCTGCAAAACTCCATTCTGTGAACCATAAGCGCAAATGGGTGGCTGCTAGTCGGGGCCGTCTTTTTCTTTCCTATGTGGCGTAGAAGGTCCACCGATCAGAAACGTGATTCGTAATAACAATTGGGTTTCTTACGCTAACCTGGAGACAAAGCAGCAGTTACTGATGCGGTATTATACAAGATCGAATCTCCTCTCTCCCAAGTTGAAGACTGAAATGGAGGAGTGGTTGTACAATAAGCTAACGCCTGGATTGCTCTGGCAGGTGATTAATAGGCACTAGGGAATCGGCAGTTTGTAACCAGAGGCAGAGTTATCCTGCAACGGAATGTTGGGGATGCACGGCAGCTTGTTTATAATGTTTAACTGCTCACAGACCAACACTCACGGCCCGGTGGACTGGGGTAGCTGGAAACCAGGCCGTCGGTAACTTGTTTGTAACCATCATCCTGTTCTTGCCCCCCTTCCGACTGGTTTGATCCTGTCCACCACGAATTCCTCTCCTGTGAAAACCTTCTCACCTCAGAGAAGCACTTGCAACCGGCATCCTCAACTATTCGCCCGATGTGTTCCAATCTGTGTCTTCCTCTACAGATTTTATATTTTACAGATCCTTCTAGTACCATGGAAGTCATTCGCTGACGTCTAACAGATGTTCTCTCATTCTGTCCCTCCTCCTTGTCAGTGTTTTCCACTTATACCTTTCCTCTCCAATTCTGCGGAGAGCCTTCTCATTCCTTATCTTATCAGTCCACCTAACTGTCAAAATTCTTCTGTAGCACAACATCCCAAATGCTTCGATTCCCTTCTGTTCCGGTTTTCCCACAGTCCATGTTCCACTACCATAAAATTCCTCTACACTTTATTTCTATTTTTAGCCCTAACCGTAAGGTCCTGCGTAAACTTAAGGTCTTGCGTAAATTGTTGAGGTGCTGATGAAATATGTATAGACCTGTCTCTCAACACGGCCATGTGACGAACGTGTCGTCTACGTCTCTGAGTCAACATGGTGGGCGCAGCGGCGCAGACGTTAATTCTGTCTGTTCGAGTGCTTCCACGAACACATTTACTGCTAGATGTGAGAGTAGGGAGCTCCGGGCCGTCTACCTGCTCATAAAATTGTCCCTATCAACTCAAATATATTGAAGACAAACACAGCTGCACCAAGTCAAACATACCGCAGAGTTTGCTCCTGCAGGATGTAAATAAGTTCAGCTGTGGGCATCATGATAAACAGATATATTGTATCGAAGCTGCCCATTAGATCCGTAGCTAGTATTTGCTGATCCCGTACAAAGTGAATGAAATACATGCAATCGTTTACACAAGACACTGTGAGGCTAACCAGTTCGCGTACCTTGTTGGCCAGATCTTTGGACCGGAAATTCGTGATGGTAAGCTTTCAGTAAACGTCCCTTAATAACACCTCAAACACGTGCACTGTATGTTTCCGTAATGTTTATTGAAACATATTTGCAAAATATCACCAGAGCCAAGTTCGCAAGTGTTGTTGTTGTTGTCTTCAGTCCTGAGACTGGTTTGATGCAGCTCTCCATGCTACTCTATCCTGTGCAAGCTTCTTCATCTCCCACTACCTACTGCAACTTACATCCTTCTGAATCTGCTTAGTGTATTCATCTCTTGGTCTCCCCCTACGATTTTTACCCCCCACGCTGCCTTCCAATACTAAATTGGTGATCCCTTGATGCCTCAGAACATGTCCTACCAACCGATCCCTTCTTTTGGTCAAGTTGTGCCACAAACTTCTCTTCTCCCCAAACCTATTCAATACTTCCTCATTAGTTATGTGATCTACCCATCTAATCTTCAGCATTCTTCTGTAGCACCACATTTCAAAAGCTTCTATTCTCTTCTTGTCCAAACTATTTACCATCCATGCTTCACTTCCATACATGGCTACACTCCATACAAATACTTTCTGAAATGACTTCCTGACACTTAAATCTATACTCGATGTTAACAAGTTTCTCTTCTTCAGAAACGCTTTCCTTGCCATTTCCAGTCTACATTTTATATCCTCTCTACTTCGACCATCATCAGTTATTTTGCTCCCCAAATAGCAAAACTCCTTTACTACTTTAAGTGTCTCATTTCCTAATCTAATACCCTCAGCATCACCCGACTTAATTCGACTACATTCCATTATCCTCGTTTTGCTTTTGTTGATGTTCGCAAGTAACTGAAATAAAATTTTAAAAAACTGAAAGCGGCCTTTTAATTTTCAAAGACTATATTCGGCTTAGCGAATGAAAGCCTGTTCTGAAGAGCCAATCGCTATATTACAGAACGATTATCGGGAGAGATTATTTCACGCCGCATATGAAGGTAAGACTTGCAATTTAGTCGTAAAAATACAGGGCGTGTAACAATAATCAGCGAAAACTGACCATGGCGCAACAATGCGACAGGAGAAACAAAAAGGTTTTAATAACCACGAGTCAACGAAATCCGTCTGCAAGACAATTGACAATGTCTGATCACAAACTACCACTGACTTCAGTATGAAGTATGAAATGTTTTCGAACGTTTCGAGAAACTTGTCTCAAATTTCACAATGTTATCCACTGCAGTAGTCTGACGATGTCAGTCGTAGTTATTTTGCTCTTCTCTAGATTGTAGCACAGACGTTGCCCTATGAGCACGCTGCAAAATTACGTCATCATCTGATATCGCTATGCAGCTCAATTGTTCCAGAGCTAAGACTAAATCCTGGAAATAACGACGTCAGATTTTCATTAACGTGATGAACACATTATTGTTGTCTTGTTTTAATTGTAACGACAGAATGATATTAATTGTTTTATTATTTCGCGTTGATAAGAGTGGCTGATATTAAATAGCCGTGGCCGAATCGTAAGTTATTTTGTGAAAATAAAGCCACTCTAAATGTACTCATATACATGCAGCTGGATAACCAAATTATTTCTTATGTTATTAACCACAAATGCGACACACTGCCATTATTTCGTATTTGATAACTATGATTGAAATAACTTCCCATTGCGACCCTTAACGAAACCTCTCACAGAAAGATTTAACATTAATCTGTTTTCGCTGGTAATGCAGTTTCCTATTTGATTGCTACTCAGTCCACGTGATGTCCGTTTGTGGTCAATTTGATTCACAAATCTCTCTCAGTGGCAAGAGTGACAGATACGTGGTGGCTATGGTTTGCAGCACAGTGTAAATAAGATATGCCCATAATCGTAATGATTTGCTATAGCTCGAGGTTTTATATTATCTGTGTGACGAATATTAACAGGCAGTGCAAAAAATTGGATAGAGAAAGGCCGTGTTGCTACAGTACAGCTGAGGAGGCATTCTAAAGCTATATCCAACCTGAGTTTGTGCTCCGTCCATAATGATCTCGACCTTTCTTGTATTTTCATTCCTCCCTTATTTTAATCAGCCTTCCGACGGACTAGGTGCTACTTTCCATATCTATCTTATTTCAATCTTTCCATCTCTGTACATAAAATACGGCATGGATCATAGTAAATGGCAATTTGGACTGCAAGGTAATGGCACTGGGAGACGTCCCTTCTGCGACACTCAGAGATCTATCTACACAAACATTAATAATGTAATACTTGTCATTTTTTGCCAATTTTGGTGTCGTTAGTCCAGATGCAGACTCCGGTGGTTATAATTAAATTGCTGCTACTCACAGATGTCCCGTGTGGGCCGTAATTATCGTATATCAGTGAAACATGCCAGATATTCTAATGCGTTGGTGCGGAATCGATTTACGCTGGAAAAGACTGGATCCTATTTTCGCCATCAGCTGGAATTCTGGCGCTGTGAAACTAAAAATGACGTATATAAATGATTCGAAATGTAATGCATTAGGAACGGGACGTGAGCGGGAAAGGCCTAACAAGTGAGAAAGGTATAACATTCATTTTATTAATAACAGCTTCTTACACAGTTTGTTTAATATGGCCACTGGAGAAGCAGACGAGATTCTGCATCTATAAAACGACGTGATCAATAGTTGCACTCAGCAGTTCCGGGCCGGCCACTGTGGCCGAGCCGTTCTAGGCGCTCCAGTCCGGAACCGCACTGCTGCTACGGTCACAGGTTCGAATCCTGTCTCGGGCATGGATGTGTGTGATATCCTGAGGTTAGTTAGGTTTACGTAGTTCTAAGTCTAGGGGACTGATGACCTCAGATGCTAAGTCCCATAGTGGTTAGAGCCATTTGAACCATTTGAGCAGTTCCGGTGCAAACTGAGCAATGTATTCCTGTACACAGGCCTTAAAAATTAGTAGAGACCGAGCGGGTCCTTCGTGAACGAGCTGTTTTAGATATCCACAGAGGGGAAAAGTCACGCTGATTCAGATCTGGTGATGTTGCAGGCTATGCATCTAGAAAACCTCTGGAGATAACAAATTAGTGGAAGGTTGCATTAAGCAGATATTTCACTGGACAAGTGACATGAAGTGTTGCCCCATCTTGCATGGAAATAGTGGTTTCCGTACAATTGTGTTCTTCTAAAACAGGAATCACATGCTAAACAAGGAGTTGGAGTTATTGATAACTCCCAGACGTTACGATAAACCTGACTTGCCATCTGTGTGTAATTATCTTCAAAGAAGAGCATGCCAAGAATACGGGTGCTAGTGACTGCGACATCACAGGGTGACGCACGGCGAGTGCACTGGCTTTCCGTGCATAACAACAGTAGCCCATATTCGGCAGTTCTCTGTATTCACTGCATGTGCATTGCCATTCCATAGAACATGGCCCGACCATATGTCATCAACTTCGATCCGTGCCAGAAACTGAAAAAGAAATTCAAGACGTTGCTACAGATCATAAGGTTTCAGTTGCAGCACCGTCGGGATCTTGTACAGGTACCAGGCTAAAACAGATCCCAAAACTTTCTGTACTGTTGACCATGGGATAGACAATTCTCGTGACACTGCACGAGCGCTAGTACTATCGGAGATATATGCTACACGATCAGTTACAGTAACATCCACCTCGTCGACAGATTCGATTGAGATAGCACACCTTTCTGTTCCAGGTCCCACACCAAGCTCACTTGGGTTTGGAAATTTCGTTATCATCTACTTTAAGCCATTTAATGGCATCGGGCATGTCCTCAGACCTTTCAATCGGCGAAAAAGTTTCAGTGACGGCGTACTATCTCTCATTTCAACGGCCTTCCTATTAACCCACTGTATGGCTTGCCAAATGACAGTGTGGTTGTCATACTGACATACAGTCTACAGTGCAGATTTACACCTGGCGGCGACCACTGGAACTAAAGTGTTTTCTAGCGTAAAACGGTTCCTGCTTTAACGCATTAGCGTATCGACCAATTTTCGCTGCCATATGATAATTACAGCCCAAACTGGACATCAGTGAGTTGCCTCACCCGGTGTATGCTAAGATCAGCAGTATGCAAATAACCCACCTCCACGTACAGAATGGGCGTGACTAAGGACAACATTAAGTTGGTCCTCAAAAACATAAAACTGCTACTTCAGTTTTTTGAAGATGAGACACCTTCATATACAAAACTTCATAAATTACAGGCTATGACTATGCATATGTAAATCACCTTAATTGTGTGTTGTTTTTAGTGAAAGAATGAGGAGGTAGGGAGACATTAAATGAATTACAGTTTAAGACAGAGAGTGCAGATATTATTATTAATGAGTAATTGTCTGTTTCATTCTTGCAGCTTAACAGGATGGATTTAATTGTTGTACAAGAGGAGAATAATAATGCTGAGCACTCAAGTCAACAGAAATGTTGGAGCACGTGAGGCAATACTGCCCTTATGACTTATCTTAGAAGACAGATTAAAGAAAGGGAAACCTACGTTTCTGACATTTGTTTGCTTTTGACACTGTTGACAGGAGTACTCTGTTCCAAAATCTGAAGGTGGCAGGGGTCAAATACAGGGAGCGAAAGCTTATTTACAATTTTTACAGAAACCAGATGGCGCTTATAATAGAATGGAAGCAGTGGTTGCGAAGGTAGTGAGGCAGCTTTGTAGCCTAGCCCCATTATTATTCAGCAAGCAGTAAAGGAAACATAACAAAAATTTGGAGTTGGAATTAAAATCCATAGAGAAGAAATAAAACCTTTGATGTTTGCTGATAACATTGTAATTCTGTCAGAGACAGCAAAGGACCTGGAAGAGAAGTTGAATGGAATGGACTGTGTCGAGAAAGGAGGATACAAGATGAACATCAATAAAAGCAAAACGAGGATAATGGAATGTAGTCGAATTAAGTCAGGTGATTCTGAGAGAATTATATTAGGAAATGAGACACTTAAAGTAGTAAATGAGTTCTATTATTTGGGGAGCAAAATAACTGATGATGGTCGAAGCAGAGAGGATATAAAATGTAGACTGGCAATGGAAAGGAAAGCGTTTCTGAAGAAGAAAAGTTTGTTATCATCGCGTATAGATTTAAGTGTCAAGAAGTATTTTCTGAAACTATTTGTATGTAGTGTAGCCATGTATGGAAGTGAAACATGAACGATAAATAGTTTAGACAAGAAGAGAAAAGAAGCTTTCGAAATGTGGTGCTACAGAAGGATGCTGAAGATTAGAAGGGTACATCACGTAACGAATGAGGAGGTGCTGAATAGAAATGGGGAGGAATTTGGGGCACAACTTGACAAAGAAGGAGTTTGAATATGGCAAATCACTGTGCATGCGCGCCGGCCGGGATGGCCGAGCGGTTCTAGGCGCTACTGTCTGGAACCGCGTGACTACTACGATCGCAGGTTCGAATCCTGCCTCGGGCAAGGATGTGTGTGATCTCCTTAGGTTCGTTAGGTTTAAGTAGTTCTAAGTTCTAGGGGACTGATGGCCTCAAAAGTTAAGTCCCATAGAGCTCAGAGCCATTTTGAACTGCGCATGCGCGATTTCCGCGTCTGCGCGTTCTTCGAGCGTGTGTTCTTAAAACGGGGCGTCGGTGTGCGGATACCGTCAGTCGAACCTAGCCACAAGCAAGGTTGAATCACCTGAAGATGTCATACACTTGCTCCGAAGAAATATTGTGGAATTTGCAAAGCGTGATCTGGAGGCAAACCCGTGAAGACTATTTACAACACATCCGCTGAGAAAGCTTAAAAAGGCACACCTGGTTCCAATGTTATTTACTTATCATCACCATTTACGAGAGGATGGTCTCTTTGCACTGTGGCGACGTGTAAGCCATGGCCGTATTTACGTTTTTGATGTTGAAACAGAGTGAGCTACTGTACAAAACGTCACACTGAGTTTAACTACCTTCCTGATGCGCTAATAGGCACACTTGCGTCTAGCACACCACTAATACGAATTCAAATGGCTCTGAGCACTATGAGACTTAACATCTGAGGTCATCAGTGACCTAGAACGTAGATCGACTTAAACCTAACTAACCCAAAGACATCACACACATCCATCCCAAGGCAGGATTCGAACCTGCGACCCTAGCAGTCGCGCGATTCCGGACTGAAGCGCCTAGAACCACTCGGCCACCGGGGCCAGCATCACTAATACGTGCAGTGATTATAACAAAAGATATTGTTAGTGGTTGCGCCTGACTTTTCACGTCAGATTCCAGAGGTGTTGAGAGTCTTAACAGTTTCTGAATAAAATTTGTAAACTAAGTAGAACCATGCTATACACTACTAGTCTGTTTTAATAAATATTTATATATTTTTGCTTGAAAGGAAGCGAATCTAAGGCTCGAGAAAAAGTCACAAAAGCTCTGTACTTTACAAGACGCAGAGCAAGCTTGAAGGACTTATGTCAAAATCTCGGTTGTCACACATCCTACTCGAGACTAACAAGCAATTAAAAAAAGTCTCAATTGAGATTAATATTAAGAGGCAGTACTTTTACAGGCGAACATTTAGTTAGAAGCCAATATTTGAAAAAATTCTTTTCCTAACGAGTTACGTGAAAATTGTTTCTTTCTTGCTTATACTGATAAATTCAATCGCTGCAAATAAGTTATATCTTCGAGAATTTAGTCTGAGATAAAACCCAGCTGCCACAAAGTATTGGCGATGTAATTTGATGCGGAATGTTTTTCTCTTAATATTGATGTGGGAAAATTTATCTCTCTTTCTTTGTAATACGATATAATTAAGATTGTACTGAAATATTTTCTTCTATTATAAAAATTCTCTCCTTAATTCGTAGCATCTGTGATTTTGTTAGCTGGTTGTAAAGTACCGTAGCGATACTCCAACCTCTGATTACCACCG
This sequence comes from Schistocerca cancellata, assembly GCF_023864275.1. Lineage (NCBI taxonomy): Eukaryota > Metazoa > Arthropoda > Insecta > Orthoptera > Acrididae > Schistocerca > Schistocerca cancellata. The sequence continues at coordinate 77,761,228 of NC_064632.1, forward strand.
AACACACTCAGTAACTATGGAATGGAACTGCATAATAAAAGTTTGTTTTCTAAACAAAACTCAAATTCCAATCATGAATGATTTCAGTTCTTTTTAGTTAACGATTTTCTTCTTTTTTTAATTAGTCGCTAAGCAAGTAACTATCTTTTCTTTCCTGCTTTAATTGTGATATTAGAAAATATATGACCAACTGACTTTTCACCGAAGAAAGATATGAATACTTTCCTAGTAAGTTTTCTCCACATTTAGCGAAATTTACTAATCAATAGTTCTGACTTAAGATATCCTGGGCAGAGTGAAATTTATAAACGTCAGTAAAACTACATTTATCTAGGATGTAGTATCAAAATATTTAATATCAGAGACCAGGAATATTACTATCTACTTGAATGAACAATCAATAGAAATTTTATGTTTTGATTTACTCTTCAGCAACGCACATAGCTTATTTTGTTTGAACTTCAGGTATTTCAGTACAGTTAAACGTAACCTGAGTGTGAGAGCCAACAACAAAACTACTAATTCCCCCCATAAACGATGTTGTTGTTGTTCTTGTGGTCGTCAGTCCTGAGACTGGTTTGATGCAGCTCTCCATGCTACCCTATCCTGTGCAAGTTTCTTCATCTCCCAGTACCTACTGCAACCTACATCCTTCTGAATCTGCTTAGTGTATTCATCTCTTGGCCTCCCTCTACGATTTTTACTCTCCACGCTGCCCTCCAATGCTAAATTTGTGATCCCTTGATGCCTCAGAACATGTCCTAGCAACCGGTCCCTTCTTCTCGTCAAGTTATGCCACAAATTCCTCTTCTCTCCAATTCTATTCAGTACCTCCTCATTAGTTATGTGATCTACCCATCTAATCTTCAGCATTCTTCTGTAGCACCACATTTCGAAAGCTTCTATTCTCTTCTTGTCCAAACTATTTATCGTCCATGTTTCACTTCCGTACATGGCTACACTCCATACAAATACTTTCAGAAACGACTTCCTGACACTTAAATCTATACTCGATGTTAACAAATTTCTCTTCTTCAGAAACGCTTTCCTTGCCATTCAAATGGTTCATGCGAAGCTGTTGCCACTTAAGTGAAATCTTATCCGTCACTTCATGACTCAATAAAAAAACGTATTACTGTAATTAAAGGTAAAGTTAACACTATGAATAAACAAGTCACAGACAAACTGCAATTACACACTGACAACCACATTGCCAACATAAATAAAGGAAAACCAACGTTTCGGTCACGTTTGCAGCGGCCTGATTCTAGGTCTAGACCCAGAAGATCGCCGCTGCAACCGTGACGAAACATTCGTTTTTCTCCAGCAGCAGTAGTTGTATACATTGTGACGCGTTACCATACCCAGAAAACGTTTATCTCGACAGACTCTGACCATGGAAGCCTACACCGTTATATAAATAGAGAATTTCATGACTGGGTTGATCAGAAAAATAAATTATTCGACCAGTGTACACAGGAAATATTACCGACGGTTGTGCACGACACCGTAGCCGAATTTGTTAAAAATAATGAACGTCTCATAGCCGAATTAGTTCAGTTCAGCGCATCACGACAGAAACAACTAAACGATGACATATGACCAGAGTGTAGTAATACTAATAATCACAGTGCTCGCTCTGGTAATGAAAACATATATATCGTTCAAATGGCTCTGAGCACTATGGGACTCAACTTCTGAGGTCATTAGTCCCCTAGAACTTAGAAATAGTTATACCTAACTAACCTAAGGACATCACACACATCCATGCCCGAGGCAGGATTCGAACCTGCGACCGTAGCGGTCTCGCGGTTCCAGACTGCAGCGCCTAGAACCGCACAGCCACTTCGGCCGACCTCCTTGCCATTGTCAGTCTACAGTTTATATCTTCTCTACTTAGACCATCATCAGTTATTTTGCTCCCCAAATAGGAAAACTCCTTCACCACTGTAAGTGTCTCATTTCCTAATCTAATTCCCTCAGCATCACCCGATTTAATTCGACTACATTCCATTATCCTCGTTTTGCTTCTATTGATATTCATCTTATATCCTCCTTTCAAGACACTGTCCATTCCATTCAACTGCCCTTCCAAGTCCTTTGCTGTCTCTGACAGAATTACAATGTCATCGGCGAACCTCAAAGTTTTTATTTCTTCTCCATGGATTTTAATACCTACTCCGAATTTTTCTTTTGTTTCCTTTACTGCTTGCTCAATATACAGATTGAATAACATTGGGGAGAGGCTAAAACCCTGTCTCACACTCTTCCCAACCCCTGCTTCCCTTTCATGCACCTCGACTCTTATAACTGCCATCTGGTTTCTGTACTAATTGTAAATAGCCTTTCGCTCCCTGTATTTTACCCCTGCCACCTTTAGAATTTGGAAGAGAGAATTCCAGTCAACATTGTCCAAAGCTTTCTCTAAGTCTACAAATGCTAGAAACGTTTGTTTGCATTTTCTTAATATTTCTTCTAAACGACAATAAATGAAAAAACAAGAAACGGAAGTCCTACATGCCACTGCCTCCTTGGTCCCTGTAAATTAAACAGTTCAACGAAATACCGCCTCTTCATGTGTTAATGATTGACGACAAACTAGTTCCTAAAATGAAACTTGGTCACTCGTCTTTAATAGTCAATCTAGTCTCAGTTCTTGCGACTTGCTGTTCGTTTGATGGTTCCTTTTTACCAGGTTTTACTTTATACAACGATCAAGGGCACTGTTAAGTCAAACGCTTGTGGGTAAAGCAAATATTAAGTAGCCAAGCAAGTCCATTCGTTACCTGCGAGCGCCTATACATTCAACAATTCGCCGCACTCGAATCAATACATGCTAGAGACTACAGGAAAAACCATCACATGCACCATAAAAGAAGAGCAACAATCCAATTACGTCTCAGAGTACTTTTAGACAGCTTTTATGACGGCACGGAATGAAAAGTTCGGATGATTTCTGAAACAATCAGTTACACCAGTGACTACCACCAAAACGAAGGCTTCGCTACTACAGTTCCTTCCACGTTGCACGTAAAAGATTACTTTACTTTCTCTTACAATATACTAGAAACCAATAAAGATCTTCCCTGCCAGTACTAAACGATTAGTAGGAGCGAATACTACGAGCGGAACCTATTTCAACTATGCCAGTCATAAATCGGACTTGGGAGGAACTAAAGTTGCAGCTACGTCTGTGAACAGTCTCTTCGCAATTTTAGACTCAGTTAACCTTTAAGTCTGCTTATCCGTAACTCTGGGCCCATCAGACCAAAAAATCAGACCTCAACCACGTCGGACTATGATCCGTCATCTTTTGACGAACTGACTCTTACGAAGCTCATACGTGAACTGCCTATCTTTCGCTAGTAGAAGTCATTTGGCACCACCATTTTGAACATACACGTTATGCCATCTCCACTTTTGACAATAATTTCATTATTATAGCAGGCCTTCGACAAAGTCTAGTGGTGGCCAGCTAGTCCGCAGTGTTGTTTCATCTCTGGTTCCTGTGACGACCAGCTGCTGCCTCGCTGCTACTTCGTGGATTAATCTCCCTGTGTACTCCAACTAACCGTGTATCTAGAACATGGTTACAACATACACACACAATATATAGCACATATTTTACATACAGAAAACTTGTTTCTAGACCCTTATACGCTCGGATGCCGAAAAAGTGTAAAGGCAAACTTAAACCGTGCTCATGACACAGCACAACTTTCGGGATTATAAATCTTGGAAGAAATCATCTCGAAATGAATGGATGGGTACATCAGGACGACGGTACAGGATATAAACCATGTTCCATAACTGAACTTCTGCAGGTTACGAAATAAGGATTTTAGGAATCCAAACCAGTGGAAAGACTGATGGAGAAGATGCATTTTCATTTTGTAGGCCCACTTCCGAGGCTGTCAGTACGCACTTGTTGTGTGGACACATTGTCAAGGACCTCCTCACTGGTTCCTAACCGGATCCCACCGCATGATCTGCTATGTGGTGTTTGAAGAGCGCGTTTGGTACCTTTGGTCTCCCGTGTTTTAGTATCTGATAATGCCATTCCTTTTACATCCAGAGAATGCAAAGATTTTTTGTTTTGTATCAGAGACAAAATATTGGACCACCGTACTTAACTACCCAAACTCATCGTTGTTTGAGAGGGTAATGATCTGCGAGCAGACTTGATTGCCTCAGGCAGCATGGCAAAGTGAGACGTAGTTCATTGACCGAAAGCAAGTGGGGCGCAAACAAAAACAGTCTGAAACGTGTACAAGACACCATGTGGGTAGTCAGAAAGGTCAACGTAGGGTACGGCGAATCTGTACGTACACAACTTCCACTAGGAGAGGGGGTGGTGCCTTTTCCTGCAGAAGGCGGCAACAACAGCCAGAGATCAGGAACCCTATTTTGTATACAGCATTAGGTTTTGTGTTTTTATGAGCCACATTTGCTGGCCAGTGTCTTCAGGATTATATTATTGTGTGGTGGGTACAGAGAGGAGTGGAGACAGCTTTCAGTACCAGCCGCACAATAGCTTCACCTTGACGACAGTGGTCAGCTGCCACCAGTAGATATGGATCATGAAAGATAGCGACTACAGCTACAGATATCAACGCCAGTTTTGTCTGACCACTACAAGAGGAAGAAAATCTTTGGACGCACTCGTCATGACGCGCTCTAGTGTGAATTGGAACTTTCTAAAATAAACTGTAAAGTAAATCACTGCCGTTCTTCAGATCTACACTGTTTCCATGGTTCCAGACTGGTGAGGAGTATGGAAGGATTTGTTGAATGGGAGTTTGTTACAAACCTCGTTTATGGGTGATTTCACGAAATTTGTCTGGTCATACAATGTAGGCTTTCGCGGCCGGTGTTGTCTTCAGTTGAAACTTCCGGGCTGAGAGGCCATGGTCGATGTATAAAATTTCTACCTGACGTTTCGTTTCCATCTGCGGGAGACATCTTCTGAGGTCATCCGGCGTGACATGTGATTACATTTTCACGCAATTTGGGTGCATAGATCCTCAGAAATTAGTCCCCAGAACAACCGCTTCTGGTCGTAATAACGGCCTTGATACGCCTGGGCATTGAGTCAAACTGAGCTTGGAAAGCGTGTACAGGTACAGCTGCCTATGCAGCTTCAACACGACACCACAGTTCATCAAGAGTAGTGACTGGTGTATTGTGACGAGCCAGTTGCTCGGCCACCATTGACCAGACGTTTTCAATTGGTGATAGATCTGGAGAATGTGCTGGCCAGGGCAGCTGTCGAACATTTTCTGTATCCAGAAAGGCCCGTACAGGACCTGCAACATGCGGTCGTGCACCATCCTGCTCAAATGTAGGGTTTCACAGGGATCGAATGAAGGGTAGAGCCACGGGTCGTAACACATCTGAAATGTAACGTCCAGTGTACAAAGTGCCGTCAGTGCAAACAAGAGGTGACCGAGACGTGTAACCAATGGCACCCCATACGATCACGCCGGGTGATACGCCAGTATGGCGATGACGAAGACACGCTTCCAATGTGCGTTCGCCACGATGTTACCAAACATGGATTCGACCATCATGATGCTGTAAACAGAACCTGGATTCATCCGAAAAAGTGACGTTTTGCCATTCGTGCACCCAGGTTCGTCGTTGAGTTTACCATCACAGGCGCTCCTGTCTGTGATGCAGCGTCAAGGGTAACCGCAGCCATGGTCTCCGAGCTGATGGTCTATGCTGCTGCAAGCATCGTCGAACTGTTCGTACAAAGGGTTGTTGTCTTGCAAACGTCCCCATCTGTTGACTCAGTGATCGAGACGTGGCTGCACGATCCGCTACAGCCATGCGGGTAAGGTGCCTGTCATCTCGACTGCTAGTGATACGAGGCCGTTGGGATCCAGCACGGCGTTCCGTATTGCCCTCCTGAACCCACCGATTCCATATTCTGCTAACAGTCATTGGATCGCGACCAACGCGAGCAGCAATGTCGCGACACGATAAACCACAATCGCGATAGGCTACAATCCGACCTTTATCAAAGTCGGAAACGTGATGGTACGCATTTCTCCTACTTACGCGAGGCATCAGAACAACGTTTCACCAGGCAACGCCGGTCAAATCCTGTCTGTGTATGAGAAATCGGTTGGAAACTTTCCTCATGTAAGCACGTTGTAGGTGTCGTCACCGGCGCCAACCTTGCGTGAATGCTCTGAAAAGCTAATCACTTGCATAACACAGCATCTTCCTCCTTTCGGTTAAATTTCGCGTCTGTAGCACGTCATCTTCGTCGTGTAGCAATTTTAATGGCCATTAGTGTATATTTTGGCTCAAAAATAAAAATATTAAGGGAGGTGAGTGCTTGTTCAGTAGGAGAGAAGTGTTTCTCAGTAGCGATCATAAACAAATGCTCATAGCTCTTAGCATTTAAGATCCCAAGTTTAATAGACGTTTTTGCTCTAATGATCGTTCCTGTCATATCCCGTGAACAGTGACAATTCCTCCTGGGCTAGGTCTGGTGGTGAATGGAATAGCGCAGTCAGAACGATCTACTATCAGCTGTGAGCAAATTTTAAAGTCGCGTTTGTAGGATGGGCGTGGATATACAGCAGAATCGTAGATATAGTATCAGAATATAAATAAAGAATTACATAAGATATTAATCAGTATAAGCGGTTGTATCCAGTGTGGCGTGTGACCGCTGAAACATTGGTATAATTACGCAGTTCAGTTGTCTTGCGAGAAGACGGTACCTTTTTTGTTCTGGAAGTCGTCCTGATCTCACGCATATCTGCCATCGCTGCAGTCAATTTATAACACTGCAGTTGCATTTACGTAGCGTATACAATCAAATACCAAGTGTGGCTTATTACGTACTCTGTCCCTACATAACAAATCAGTCCTGTCACGGAAAAGCCATGTATAACAGTCCCGTATGCTACTGCTATACCATAACCTCGAAGCTGGAGGCAGGTTGTGAAATAAAACGTATCTTATTAAAGCAATTATGGTATGACGCAACAGAACAGTGTTACCCTCTAAGAGGAATTTTGTTAGGTTGACCGTGTTGTACCTAACGGAAATGGCTTATCGGAAATGAAAGTCAGAATTACGTAAATATTCAAACAGTAACAAACAATAATTTACTTATCCACACTGATCAAAGAGTAAGGAAAACGGTCGCCAGCCTAATTAGGCAAGAGGATGATTGACATTCTTGTTCAAGAAATTAGATATGAGTAACTTCAACAGACAAACTCAACCTATACTTTGACACACGCGAGTGCAATGAACTCTGACACCTGCATATGTTCACAGTTAAGATGGGAAGCTGACAGCAGGACAGACTATTTGCATTAACAAATAACGAAACACACTATTGCTTTCAGTGCTTATTCAAACTGAATGATCTTTATAACGGTATTATTAGTATTCACTGCACAGTCATTAATTGGACATGGGTTCAGTATTATTGTTCATATATTTTCCTAGCTGCCATAAAATTATAAATGCAGTTCACTGCATTTTTATGAACTGCTCACAGGTTAAATATCTCTCAACTAAGTACTATTCTATTTAGAATGAAAGTTAAATGGAATTCAGTAACAGTTTATTTCTCACTGTCTTTTGATTAAAGAAATTTTTTTTTCATAAATAGTGGTCTTCCCATTACTTGTTACCCAGCATTAGCACAATAGACAAACTGTGGATCCTGTTATACTATTAATATGCACTTCCAATACACAAGAGCGACAAACACTTAGCAATCATGAACATATAATTTTCTACTATTGCTATTGCAGTTACTACAGAGAAACACAATGTTGACAAAATTGCAAGATACTGACTCAGCTTTTAAAATTTACTACAGGCAGCAATGTGATCATTTGCTAAGCAAAACTTTATAAGCCTCAGTTTTTTGAACTTTTAATCTTTAAAAGAAACATCAAATTGTCTTTATTACCACTGTCTTCTACTTTCAAGTAAACGATAAAATAGTTGACTCTGAAACTTCACAAAACTACATTTACTGCCTCCCACAATTTCACACAGTAAATCTGAATATTCCCTTCTCATCAATGATCAAACAACATTATGCAATTAACTGTCCAACTTTGAGGCTTTCATTTTTCCCACAAAACAGGATACTCGGTAATCATAGTTTAAATGGAGAGGAACCTGAGAGGTGTTGTGATAAGGGAAAAAATCAAGGTAGGTACATAAATTCAGTTCTAAGTTACCTTATATTTGAGCACAGTAAATCACCCAATAAGCTGATCCTTTACTGTACATTATTATAGTACTACTTTACAGTGATTGCGCAATGTGGTGCCAACTGCATGTTGGTAGGTGGATTTGCAGACAGAATTGCTGGACACTGTCCCTTCTTGGCGACGATGATGAATACCAATTCCAGAATCGTTCCAGCTATTTATCCATCCATCCGAGGCATTGGAAAGTAGCAGAAAAAGCCTCTCTCGGACCCAGCACATTATAGAACTTTTACATGGCACAGTTTGGTAGCTCGTCCCCGACTGACTCTTGTTCCACCTTTTCTACGTACGCCAACCACAATTTGAGCGCGCTACTAAGTTCCGTTCCCAAGGGGAACCACACTACCTTTTACATTCAATATAACTAAAAATCCTAAGTGAAGGTCAGCAGTTTACATAACAGCAAACAATCATTTTAAACAAAACAGAACATTTGCACACATTAGTATTTCTACAAAAAACTGTTCACCCAAATTCCAAATGTATAAAGTAAGTTTTGTCTCCCTCCAATTGAGACAAAGAATTTAAATGACAGATATACTACATTGCATAGAATCAAATCATGACATCAAAGTTTTAACAATGAAAGGAGTATACGATTTTGTGTTGTCGATTCAAACAAACACATTTACAGAAGCTCAACGATGTAACATTAAATAAAACAAAAAGGCAAAATAAATCAGTAGTGTATTTGAGCTATGGTGTTACAAATTATTTGGCACATCGCCGTTCTTATTGAAACGTCCCCTTAGAACATTTATACATGACTGTGCTTAAACTGACACACAATATTTTTAGCGCTACGCAATCTGACTTTCAATAATCCCTACAAAACAATGGCCCTGACTAACATTAACCTATACCTTTCGCAAATCACTTACCTCACAAAAATCTTCCTTAATCGAACTACTGCAATACAGCGAGCGCCACTACTGCCAGCTAAATAAAATATTCAAACTACGGAAGGCACTAACTACTGATAGGCATAGTTAGCAAATGAAAGATTTTTGTAGAGAACAAACAATGTATTTACCTTAATATTCATAATTGACATCTAGTCTTACAAATTTCAAAACTCCGCCATCTCTCTCCCTACATCCACAACTGCTGGCGGCTCACCTCCCACTGCGCAACGCTACGCGTTGTTCATATCCAGCTGCCCAACACTACAATGGCAGACAACAATGCAAACTAGCCACAGACTGCACACAGGACAGCTAGTGATTTTCACACCGAGCGCTACGTAACGTTGCCGATAAGAAAACATAAACAGCCTACTTACCTAAAGAAAACATAAACAGCCTACTTGCATTATATATATTGAGACAGAATCTCACTAGGCGTATTCATAGTAGCACACAGCAACAGAATTTATGTAAGCGTCTATGTTATTTAATTTAGTGTAATATTCTTTGAATACACTGATATTATATAATCTTGTGTTTCATTTATGTTGCAAGCTATAGTTCCAATGAAACGGCGCCTTGGCTAGGCTAAAGGTTCCGTGTTCCAAATTATATCAAAGGTCCAGTCGGAACCAAAGCTTTGGAACTGTTCAAACTACGACGTCAGATAAAGAAAAATCACTCACAGTCAAACTTACAACGAACGGACCTTACGCAAAAAGCCATTAATAAGCGCGCAAAGTTTGTATAAACTGATCACATACTATTGTCATTACTTAATATTATATGTTTGTTCTTCGATGTTCTCAAACCAGACAGAAAAGCCACGATAAATCGAACTAGCAACTTTGGGTCTGGACCTTTTATTGTATTTGCTACATTGTTTTCTTTGTTGCATGGATAATGGGATCGTATCTGACGAGCCATTGCCATTGAATAATTGCAAAGACCAAATTAAAAGATTAACCACTGAAATTATTGATGAAACTCCAATTTACACTGAATACTTGGATCCAAGGTAAGACATCGCATTTTTACATTAGTACGCTAGACCAAGTGCGTTCAGTAATTGTAAATTGCTTTCTAGCTTTGTCAAAATTTTCCGTAACAGTAGCAGTCACTTTGGAGCAAGAGTGCGTATTCCAAATTATTTTCATCACGCAGTTTCTTACAACGATACGGTCATACCATTCCACAAAATGGCCCAATTGTGTCATGTGCATCGCGAAAGGGCAAGCAGCCATTAATGTTAATTTTTTCACCATTAATTGCTATTCATGCTCAGTTAAGCCAGCATTATTGTCATACTGAGTTAGTTTCATGTATTCATTCTCAAAAGAGTTTAAAGATTTTTCTTGCAATTTTCTTACGTGTAACATCGTGGTAACACGTAGTCAATTAGCAAAAATGGAACACGACAGACAACAGATGCAAATCGAATCCAACTTGGACGTTGAACAAAACAGTGACAGTGACTCCAGAGTTGACTACAACAGTAACGACCAATCAGCAGTTAACATGCCTAGTGACGGAAATTTCGTAAATAGGCCGACGACTAGTCAAATAGCTAAATGCAGCACAGAGCCCATTCATGTCCGTAATGTCGCGTCAAACGACGTGACGGGGCAAGGCAGTTTCAGTTCACGAACATTGCCAGTATGTTTGATGCTGTTGTCAAGCATGTGACTGAAAACAAAAATCACCTGACATCAATACAAAATCAGATCACTAAAAACAAGAAAGACACCGACGCACATGTGGTATCAATACATAATCAGATGACTGAAAAACAAAAACGACATTGACGAACACATGGCAGTTATAAAAACGCGACGAGATTACGGCTGAATTAAGAGCACTAAAAACTTGTAATGATACTTTGTGTGAAACAGTAGATGAGATTAACACGAGACTGAGCGGCCAAGTGTACGAACTTGACTCAAAATTTTCCAAATTGAACTTAGTAGGAAAAAAGCACAAAAGACATAAAAGGTATTCAAACTGAAGACTAAAGATTTGAACGTTACGTGCGAAGCTGTTGCCACTCAAGTGAAATCTTATCCGTCACTTCATGACTCAATAAAAACACGTATTACTGTAATCGAAGGCAAAGTTAACACTATGGATAAACAACTTACAGACAAACTGCAATTACACACTAACAACCAATTTGCCAACATAAATAAAGGAAAACCAACGTTTCGGTCACGTTTGCAGCGGCCTGACTCTAGGTCTAGACCCAGAAGATCGCCGCTGCAACCGTGACGAAACGTTCGTTTTTCTCCAGCAGCAGTAGTTGTATACATTGTGACGCGTTACCACACCCGTTTGTCTCGACATACTCTGACCACGGAAGCCTACACCATTATATAAATAGAGAATTTCATGACTGGGTTGATCAGAAAAATAAATTATTCGACCAGTGTGCACAGGAAAAATTACCGACGGTTGTGCACGACACCGTAGCCGAATTTGTTAAAAATAATGAACGTGTCATAGCCGAGTTAGTTCAGTTCAACGCATCGCGACAGAAACAACTAAACGATGACATACGACCAGAGTGTAGTAATACTAATAATCACAGTGCTCGCTCTGGTAATGAAAACATATATATCGTTCAAATGGCTCTAAGCACTATGGGACTCAACTTCTGAGGTCATTAGTCCCCTAGAACTTAGAACTAGTTATACCTAACTAACCTAAGGACATCACACACATCCATGCCCGAGGCAGGATTCGAACCTGCGACCGTAGCGGTCGCGCGGCTCCAGACTGTAGCGCCTAGAACCGCTCGGCCACTCCTGCCGGGGAAAACAGATATATGAGACGTATCCTCCGTACACAACACACACCACACAACAACAACTGTACACCCGTGTACATGACACCTAATTACAATCGCAACATTTATGGGCAGTACATTCTTTTCCTTTCATCAGCCGATCGCTACAATAATTACAATGAAAGCAATCGACATTAGAGTATCAAAGAAGAAGAAAGTCTCCAGAATGAGATTTTCACTCTGCAGCCGAGTGTGCGCTGATATGATCGTCCTGGCAGATTAAGACTGTGTGCTGGACCGAGACTCGAACCCGAGACCTTTGCCTTTTGCGGGCAAGTGCTCCACCATCTGAGCTACCCAAGCACGACTCACGACCTGTCCTCATAGCTTTACTTCCGCCAGTACCTCGTCTCCTGCTTTGCAAATCTTAATCTGCCAAAAAGTTTTCATATCAGCGCACACTCCACTGCAGAGTGGAAATCTCATTCTGGAAACATCCCCCAGGCTGTGGCTTAGCCATGTCTCCGCAATAACCTTTCTTCCAGGAGTACTTGTTCTGCAAGGTTCGCAGGAGATCTTCTGTGGAATTTGGAAAGTAGGAGACGAGGTACTGGCGGAAGTAAAGCTGTGAGGACGGGGCGTGAGTCGTGCTTGGGTAGCTCAGATGGTAGAGCACTTTCACGCGAAAGGCAAAGGTCCCGGGTTCGAGTGTTGGTCCAGCACACAGTTTTAATCTTCCAGGAAGTTTCAAGAAGAAAGTTTGATTAAACATTGGCAATTTCAACCTTTCATCCCTGAAAAACGTACTGAACAGCCTGTAATTTTTCTGAAAGCATTTAGAAATGCGTTCCCAAGAGCCCTGAGTGACCGAATGAGAATTTCTTACGTTGTAGGTTACATCCAGAGTGACGCATCTGTCTGGGCATAAAATGAAGTTGACAGATGCGTGACATATGAGCAATTTAAAGAGCTTTCCTGGTCAAATTTTGGCCGGAATCGGTACTAGAACGTCTTAGGAAACAGATTGTGGAACAAAAGCCTTTCAATGCTTAACATGACCATTTGCGCCGGTATTTTGAGAAATATTTGAATATGGGCCACTTTCTTGATGAACTTGTAGCTACGCGGGACATACTCCACGTACTGAAAGCCAGATTGCCTTTTAACATTAAAGGCGAGTTACTGCACATTCCAGACAATGATGCAGAATATTTATTGACTGTGCTTCATTCTGTTGATACGTTATATGAGGATCAACATTCCGCACGGCAAAACAGCTGCCACGGTGTTTATGTTAGTGGCTTGCAAAACGAGCAGGCTAGCCAACTTAATTCTGGAAGGGCGCTGTCGGCTACGTAGCGCAGCAGAATCAACAGCTTCCTTCCGCAAACCAATACACGTTCCAAAATCAGCAGACACACCCCATTATGAACAATAACCGTAACATATCATACATAACAAGTGGCAACCCACACAAGAAGCGCCGCAACATAGTTATGCAAATAACAGAGTCAACAAAACCCAGAACAAAAACAGAAACAATTATCAGCCTGTATAAAATCAACAGCAAAACTGGCACAGTAAATACGGTAACGCCTACCAAAATACTGGTCCAACACCTCAGTACAACATCAACACAGGTCCGTGGCAAATGCCGCCACAGCCTGTACGAATTCAAAGACGTGCTTTACCCACCAGTCAGTAGGTACGCCTAGGTTCTCAGCTACAAAAGCCACAACAAATTGGAGAGTGGAATAAACAATACATTAATTTAAACGTAATACAAATGCCAAGTGAAACTCTAACTCTGCCTGTATCATGACCTGCAGTCACTACTGTGGCTCAGATCGTGGCTGAAGAAGGTTTGGGGGGCGACTTCAATATCAAATCATTGTTTGATACACCCACTGATGAACAACACAATGATTATGTAGCAAATAGTTTTAAGCAGCAACCATTGTTATGTATACTCTACAATAGGGTGTCCATTCGTCCCGTTTTTTTTTTCGGGCTGTCCTGTTTTATACCAAAATGTCCCGCTGTCCCGAAAGTTTTTTTGGGGACACTCAAATTCCGGTTTTTTCATGATTCCGCTTGGTCAGAGTATTTTACGCTACTGGTTGTTTCACTTGCTATTAACTGCGCAATTATTTACGCTAGGAAGCGTGTGATGACTTTCAGCATACCCCAAACATGTACGGAACTGTCAAAAATCGCAAGTAATTTTAAACGCACTATAGGTTATAAATAACAACGAAGATTCTTCTCTTCTAAATCGATCCACTGAATCCGTCCTTTCGGTCCATAGATACTCTACACCACTGATACTTGCTCTCTGGCTTTCGTCACCATACTGTTAATGTTTTTCACTGTGCAATCACTGTTTCATTATGCCAAAACGAAAGTGTAATTTTAACAGCTATATAAAAAGCGTGTTTCCTTTTATCTCTGGTAGTGGAGGAACTGTAGAATGTACGTTGTGCAGATCAAAATTTGCTATTGGTCATGGTGGAAGGTCTGACATGGTGAATCGCATTAAGACGAAGAAACATCGCATGAGTGATCAAACAAAAAGAGCATAAATGCGTGAGTGTCTACTATGTAAACTTAAAATCAGTAACAGAAATGGATAGGCAGTTGGCAGCACAAGAACCTACGTTTGCATACCACAGTGCAATGCACAACCATAGCTTTAAGTCAAAGGACTGTACTACAGCAGTTGTTAAAAATCTTTTCAATCCTAAATTCACATGTGGACAAAATGTAATGCAATCATTTCAAATGTTATTGTACCGTATGCAGCTCAGCAGGTTGTAAATGAACTGAAAAGTGCTCGATTCATTACTGTAGTGATTGATACATCGAATTATCTGGATTTGAAGTTGGTTGCTCTCCTTTTCAGGTATTTTTACCCTGAAAAGGGCATCACGGTGAAAGTACTCGAATTGGTTAATTTAGCTGGAGAAACGTCAGATTTACTTCAGAATTATGTGCTGGAGGTTTTAAAGAAATATAATCTTGAGGGAAAGGTGATTGCAATTTCTGCAGACAACACTAACACGAATTTTGGTGGTAAGCAGAGGAAAGGAAAAAACAATTTGTTCTATTAACTGAAACAGAACACAGTGAATAAGATAGTAGGTGTTGGCTGTCCAGCACATGTGGTGCACAATGCCTTACAAACTGGCTCAGATTGCCTACCCATCGACTGCCAATTAATTGTAAACAAAATCTACCAGCATTGCCACATATATATACACTAAGGGTTGAATCTCTGAAGTCATTCTGTAAGTTTACTGAAACTGAATGCAAAACTGTACTTGGGCACAGCAAGAGAAGGTGGCAATCACTGCTACCAACATTGGAAAGAATTGTAGAGATATTTCCTGCATTTAAATCATATTTCATTTCCCTTGATAAGTGTCCTGTTATCCTCAAACAATTCTTTGATTACCCTGTGTCTATTGTTCTTCTACATTTTCTTGTTAGCCAGCTAAAACCTTTCTCCACAACAATTAAATGTATTGAGAAACAATAAATCACAATAGTGGAAGTTTATCAAGAAATAAACAAATTAATGGGCAAATTACAATGTAGAAAAGCTGAAAGATTTCTCACATCCTCTGTACATGAGACTCTAAGAAAGCTGCAAGAAGAGGGTGAATTTACTGTACAACAATTTCATATTTATGCTGACATTTTCTATGACTCTTGCATTGAGTATATTAAAGATTAGTGTTTATCATTTCTCACACCTTTTAAAGCGTTTGACTGGGTTAATATTGAAAAGGAGAAGCTACAGTGGAAGGATATTCAGGACTGTTGTGTTTTTGTTAAAAGTATTGTACCAAATTTCCCTGTTGATGAAGACGAACTATTTGATGAATTTTCATGTTCACAGAACTTCATAAAAAGTGAAGAAGGAGGCAAAGAATGTTTTAGTGCAACGTGGTGTAAAATGTTTGCTTATTTCTTAAGTAAAAACATTAAAATGAAAAACATGATTCATTTGGCGGAGTTTTGTCTGGCAATTCATGGGCCAAAAGCTGCTGTGGAACGTATGATTTCGTTAGTGAACTCTTTGTGGTCAAATGAAAAAAAAAACAGAATGAAAGTAGAAACAGTGAAGGCCTTGCTCATTGTCAAAACGCACTTTAATGGTGTATCGTGTACTGACTTTTATGATACTATTTCAAACGAAAATGTACTTCTTGATAAAGTACATAAAAGTGAAAAGTTCGGTGATAGTGTGGCAGAATAATTGTAAATAGTGATTTGGGATCATCTGAGTGCAGATTGTAAAGGTAAATTTGTATGTGTATTAAATTTAGTCAATACAGTATTCATGTCCCGTTTTTTCCCGGTTTTACTCTAATTCATTTTAAATGTCCCCTTTTTCAATGAAAATTAAATGGACACCCTAAACCACAATCATGATGAGAGCTTATCTAATCAACTAGTGCAGTATAATACACACTGTCGTTCATCTAGTAACGAAACATATTTAGCTACAGCTAAAGGTATAGTAGGAGGTACTAAAACCAGTGTTGTTTTGAACACAGGAGCGGCTGTGAGTGTTTTGTCGTATAATTTTATATATGAAACTGACTCAATTTGAACCTGTACCAGAGTTCCTTGTTCAAAAGTGTTAGATTTTAACAGCCGTCAGTAATAAGTCTAGTAGAGCCACGAAACAGGTTTTTGTGACTATTACGATTGATAATGGAACAGTACAATGGCCACTCCTCGTGGTCCAAAGTCTAGTTACTAATAGTATTATAGGTTTAAATATGTTATGTGAGAAGGACAGTATTATTGACTTCTCGAAACGTAAATTTTTCATTAGGCATTAGGGTAGTGAAATCACGATTGATTTGGATACTGGGACTGTCAAACATAACAAGTATTGTACAGGGTACCAAAATTCAATTTTTGCAAGACAGCGAAGAAACAAACATACAGGCAATCGCACCTGATTCAGTATATGGTGACCTGAAAACACTGATTAGCCATAAGTTAAGTGATACCACTGCTATTTTTCGGTTGACGAACGCAGTGAACTTTATCAAGTACTATCTAAGTACATACAAGTCTTTACTAAACGACCGGGTGTCATTAAGACATATGTTTGTAAAATTGAAGTCAAACCTCACCAAGTTTTCTGTCACACATCCTATAATGTACCACTGTATCAACGACCTGCGGTGTGGCAAGAACTTAAACAGATGATAGAGTGGAAGACCATCGAACCTTCCACATTTCCCGACTTCACTCCGTTACTTGTTGTTAAGAAAACTGATGGAAATATTAGAGTAGTGTTGGACGCACAAGCCATAAATGAAATTATACTACCTGTATGCACTAAACTAGAAAATTTAGAGGAACAATTACAGAAATTTTAGATGCTAAGTATTTTTCCATGATCGACTTGACAAATACGTTTTGGCAAGTGGCAATCACTCCTGATTCCAGAAAATATACTGCTTCCATATTTGGGGAGCGAACATATCAGTTCTATGTTCTTCCATTGGTAATGAGCGTCAGTTCAGGCGTATTTATTACTGCTTTGGATACTGTGCTTGGTGACAAGTTAGTTGAGATTGTTACACATTATGTCGATGATCTTTTGATACCCACTAAGACTTGGAATTAACATCTTTAATCCCTTGAATAGATTCTGGATAAATTTGCATAAGCTGGTGTAACAGCTAACCTAAAGAAATCAAAATTTCGCTGTAGTGAGATTAGGTATATTGGACACATAATTAATGTGCAGGGTATACGCCCTGATGCAGATTAGTTGGACCCTATGAGAAATTTTTCTAGTCCTTACACTGAAAAACAACTGAAGTCATTTCTAGGACTCTGTTCTTTCTTTCGACGTTTCCTGTCACAACTATTGAACAGTAAGCTCTCCTATATTTACTTAAGAAGAATCTAGTATGGATTTGGTCTGAGCAGTGCCAGCAAGATTTTGATAACATTAAGCACACATTGGCGAATGCAAACGTTTTAGACCATCCAGACTTCAGTTTAGATTTTTGTATGAGGTGTGATGCGTCATGCAGTGGCTTGGGTTGTTGCCTATTTCAAGAAGTTAAGAATGGAGAAGAGGAACAGGTAAAAATCATTGGATTTGCAAGCCGTACTTGATGTGAATATGAACATACCTATTCAAACACTGAACTTGAAACTCTTTCTATTACCTGGGCTTTCAAAAAGTTTAGCTATTATTTGTATGGTAAACACACGAAAATTTATACAGATCACAAAGCTCTGTCATTTTTGTTAACATGTGAGTTAGTTCATCCTAGATTATCACGCTGGGCTTTATCTCTGAGGAATTACTCATTTGAGGTTGTATACATTAAAGGTAAAGATAACATCACTGCTGATCCTTTATCCCGTCTTGATTGTAATACTGATCTTCATAATATGAATGACTTCAGAATACTCTTAATGCAGTATAAACAATATTACCAATATTACGTAGATCTGTGTAGAAATTGGCAGTTTCACAAAAGTCTGATCCGCACTGGAACAAGGTAAGCACTTTAATTTTAGATCTACCTGACCATCCAGTGTATAGACGTTATAAAATATATAACGATGTGTTATTCTATCGTCGTCATTCTGATGGCTCTAGCTGGTGTGTAGGTATTCCCAAGGACTCGGAACGCAACTTAATCTCGCACACACACATAGTTTGAGGACATTATGGAACGAAGAAGTGCCTTGGAAAACTTAGCAAGTATTGTTATTTCGCTAATATGAGACGAAAAATTCACAATGTACTTAAAACATGCTTATCTTGTCATGAATCTAAACCTCAGAAACTATCTTCAAAGACAGATCTACATTCCATACTATCCAGCACACCTCTTGAGACGTAAGTGGTCCGCATCCACCAAGCAGTGGTTGTGTGAAGTATATTTTAGCATTTTATGGCTCATTTTATAAACATGTTAAGCTGTACGCCACAAAATCTTCAACTGCTAACGTAGTCATCAGACGATTCTAACGTAATTACGTTCCTCACGTGTGGACATCCAAGTCAGTTTTATCTGAGAACGCCACGTACTAGACAGGTTACAAAAGGCGTAAATTCTTAAAGGACAATAGCATAAAGAGCATCTTTATCTCGAAGTTTAATCCACAATCTAATTCTACTGACGAATTTTCAGAGAACAGAACA